>NW_026941670.1:0-13527 GCF_032062105.1 Saccostrea cuccullata
GTCTCCTTCTTGTTGAAAGTGTGAAAATTCTCCTTCTTGTCTACAGTGTCAATAAAAATCCTCCTTTTTGTCTAAAGTGTAAAGAAAATTGTCTTTCTTGTCTACAGTGTGAATAGAAATTCTCCTTCTTGTCTACAGTGTCAATAAAATCCTCCTTCTTGTCTACAGTGTGAATAAAAATCCTCCTTCTTGTCTACAGTGTCAATAAAAATCCTCCTTCTTTTCTGCAGTATGAATAAAAATCATCCTTCTTGTCTACCGTATGAATAAAAACCCTCCTTCTTGTCTACAGTGTGAATAAAAATCGTCCTTCTTGTCTACAGTAGGAATAAAAATCCTCCTTCTTGTTTACAGTGTGAATAAAAATCCTCCTTCTTGTCTAAAGTGTGAAAAGAAATCCTCCTTCTTGTCTACATTGTCAATAAAAATCCTCCTTCTTGTCTACAGTGTCAATAAAAATCCTCCTTCTGGTTTACAGTGTCAATAATAATCCTCCTTCTTGTCTACAATGTGAATAAAAATCCTCCTTCTTGTCTACATTGTGAATAATAATCCTCCTTCTTGTCTTCAATGTGAATAAAAATCCTCTTTCTTGTCTACAGTGTGAATAAGCCCTTCATAAAAACCAATCGTGAACTTCGGAACAAAGGTCTCCGCCAATGCGCCCATCCCTGCTCCCGGAAGTGACGAAGATTTAATGGCGAATCCTGGAGGCGTGGTCAGATTAGCTCTCTGGTGTGGCAAGGAACCTAGAGGAATCTTACATGTACAAGATAATGTCAAGGACACGAAACAGAGGTCAAGGACACATGGCTTTTTGTATAATCTTATAGCTTAATTGATTAACTTAAATATTAGTATAGAAATTAGATAACCGCAAGGTCAGTGAAATTATTCTATATTTGCTCTGCTCCTACTTTGTATTGTTATATGGATCTTGAAAACTGTTCGTTTTCTCCTTATGTTTCAAAATACAAAATTACAAAATAAATATTATTTAAAAACCCAAACTGGTCTAAATGGGTGATTTGTACAATATTAATTAGAAAAAAATGTTGAAATGGCCTTAACGACGTCAACATTTTCCAATTTTGTAAGAAAAGCATGTCACTGGAGAATTGCGCTTGTATATTCAGGACGTCCATGGATATTATACTTAAATCTGATGACAGACCATCCAATGAAACATACCAGCGATCCAACAGTTGCTATTTTACCGTTAAAATTGTGTACCAATGATTCATCTGCACTGATTTGCATTAATGTGGTCATTTTAGAGAAATTGGGCTATATTGAAAAAATAAGCTTCGTAATTGATTCCTAGACCAACTAGATGGTCTTGTTTTTTAATTTTACAATTTTGTGACTTTCAACTACAACTTCCATCTACTTTAATGAAAAAGAAATCCCTAGGGCAAAAATTAAAAAAAAAAAAATATGAAAAAATGATTTATTTGTCGCTTTTCCAACATTTTCCCATAGGGTTCAATAGTAACAATTGACACTTAGGATGACCCCAAAAGAAATCAGGACGGTAAGCGTTCGATTTTTTTAATCTTAAAACAATAACAGAAAAAAAAAATTCTAAATCCCTCGGGCAGAAATACAGTAATTAGAATCGGTCTCATTAAAATATGATACGTTTGGCTTTTGTAAAATGTAACGTGAAAAAATCTAAACAATGCATTTTTCATGTTGCTGTACACACCTTTGCATTAGGAATGTGTTTATATTTAAAACTTTGACACCACGCTTAATGAAATCTGCACAAACTGGAAAGAGATAAAATGAATTTAGAATATAGTCCTTACTTTGCAAGCATAGTATTTTAATCTGAAACAAAATGTATTTCAAACTTCAGGTTTACATACAATATCAAAAATACGTATTGTTTAAAACAATTGAATCTTTATACCAACACTTTGTAAAGAAAGTTCGGGTACATTGTTGTTACTCATGTCCGTCCGTCCGTCTGTCACACTTTTCTTCCCTGAACTCCTCCTACATTTTACACAGTAGCTTAATCATCTTTTGGGAGATGGTTGGTGGTGTCATGTAGATGTGCAGTAAGGTTTTGGAATTTTGATTTTGCCCCTTGGGATCAAATGGGGGTCGAAAAATGACGTTTTTTATGCAAAAGATCCCGACTTCCCAGAACTCCTTCTACATTTTATTCAGCAGCCTAATTACCTTTTGGGAGATGGTTGCTGCTTTCATGTAGATGTGCATTTAGGTTTTGGAATTCTGATTTTGCCCCGGGGGGTCAAATGGGGGTCGTAAAATGATGTTTTTTTATGCAAAAAGCCCCATCTTCCCTGAACTCCTTCTACATTTTACTCAGCAGCCTAATCACCTTTTGGGGGATGGTTGGTGGTGTCAGGTAGATGTGCAGTAAGGTTTAAAAATTTTGCTTTTGCCCCAGGGGGTCAAATGGGGGTCGAAAAATGACGTTTTTTTATGCATAAAGACCCGTCTTTCCTGAACTCCTCTTACATTTTCTCAGCAGCCTAACCACCTTTTGGGAGATGGTTGGTGGGGTCATGTAGATGTGCAGTAAGGTTTTGGAATTTTGATTTTGCCCCGGGGGGTCAAATGGGGGTCGAAAAATGACTTTTTTTTATGCAGAAAGCCCCATCTTCCCTGAACTCCTCTTACATTTTACACAGTAGGCTAATCATCTTTTGGGAGATGGTTGGTGGTGTCATGTAGATGTGCAGTTAGGTTTTGGAATTTTGATATTGCCCCGGGGGGTCAAATGGGGGTCGAAAAATGACGTTTTTTATGCAAAAAGACCCGTCTTCCCTGAACCTCTTCTACATTTTACACAGTAGCCTAATCATCTTTTGGGAGATGGTTGGTGGTGTCATGTAAATGTGCAGTAAGGTTAAGTTATTTTGATTTTTCCCCGGGGGGTCAAATGGGGGTGGAAAAATGACGTTTTTTTTGCAAAAAGCCCTGTCTTCCCCGAAGTCCTCCTCAATGTTACACAGAAGCCTAATCATCTTTTAAGCGAGTTAAATATTTTGAAAATTATGTAAAACATCTACGTCAAGGGGTAAAAAAGCATCGCATGCTGGGAAACACCTTGAATTCTTATGAGTAATTAATGTACATGTCAAATGTGAGAGTCATATTTAATCTCAATCACAAGTTATAAGCAAATGCAACAATTTTGAAAAGTAGGTTAGGCTTCAAGGTCAAGGTCACAGAGTAAAAGTCATGATTTATTTGGAAAGGTCTTATAACAGGTAATAATATACATGCATTTTAATATGAATGCCCTAACTTTTCTCTTTCAAAATGATGAATTTATAACAATTTATTTTTTTTGCAAGTAGGTCAAACCTCTGGGTCACATGTAAAAAAAAAAAATCCATGCCATTCTCACAGGTAAATACTAATACAGGTACATATATTTAATATGAATGCCTTGTCTCTTCTCGTTCAGTAGATATGACCGTGATGACCAAGGTTAAATTTACTGAGACAGATGGGCAGTCTGACATACAAATGTACATATTTCTATATGAATTGGGTAAAATTGGCCCAGTGGTTTTAGAGAAGTTAAAAATGTAAAAAGTTTTCAGACAAACAGATGGACGACACGTCACGACAGACGTTATATGATAAGAAAACCAGAAAAGCTCAAATGAGTGTTTTGAAAGGGTTACAATATGGTTGCAGTATTTGAAAAGCTGTTTTTTTTAATGTACAGATATGCATGACCAACATATTCATGTTTTAAATTTTCTTTAGTAATTTCTTTGTTTGTTGTAAATACATCTTCCCTCATATGGAGACACCACCAAATAATAATGAAGACAAGATGTGTTTTTGAAACACTGATGTCCCAGTATGGAAGTCTATGGCGAAGGTTGAAGTTTCTCAAATATATGTCAAACTCAAAGGTCAAGGTCAAAGGGTTCAAATTGTTGGTATAAGAAGAAAGTCTTGTCACAAGGAATGCACATGTGAAATAGTAATCCCTAGTACTTCCTGTTCAAAAGTTAATTGCCAAGGTTAATTTTTTATTTTAAGTGGTTCAAACGCTAGGGTCAAGGTCAAACATATTTATACCTGTTGACAGTTCACAATGAATGCACATGTTAAGCATGAAAGCCCTAGCACCTTCTGATCAAAATTTAGGCCAAGTTTAGAGTTTGGTATTTTTCTTGTAAAAATGTGTATCCTAGGTCAAGTGATCAGAGGTAAAAATTAATGGGACCCAAATAAAAGGTCTTAATTGTCACAAGAAATAAACCTATAAAATGTGGAAGCCATTTGTATAGCCAATCCCACTTAAAACAACTGGGGCAAGGTTATAATTTCTGCAGACAAATACACAGACATAATATAAACACAAGAAACAAAATATGTATAATTAGTCAAATAGAAAAAAAATATACTATTTCATTGGAATCACAAAATAGATTGTTATTTCAGGGACAGGGAGTGGGTAGGGAGGTTGGACCCCCCCCCTCCTGGAATCTGCTTTTTGTTATTTAAACAAGACTTACTATATACTGAAGCAAATAAAAAATGACTTTGGACATTCTCCCCCTAACTTAGAAAACATTGACCCCCACTATCATTGTTTTTTTTGGTTTATTTTTTTTCGTTTTTTTTTTCTCCTGCTTGTCAGGAAATTCTGGGCTGGAATTTTTTGACTGAGATGTGAACTCCCCTCCCTACTCCCGAAAAAAAATTCTGGATCCGCATCAGTATTGGCAGTAACTGAATGTCACATCGACAACGGGAGATAACTTCACAATATGAAATTCGTCTAGTGTGGCATGCGATGATCTTTGACCCTTTTTGAACTTTAACCTAATCGTTTGGGTTTATTTTACCCCCCCCCCCCCACTATACTTAAACTTGTACTTACCGACTGCCCTAGGCAACGTGATGTGATGTGATGTAGAAATTTACACGTTAACATGTGTAGTACTTACAAGAACAAATTTTAAATTAATTCATAACAAAGGATGTTTTAACAAAATTTTTCCATTTAGCCTATTCGAAAAAAAATATTTGCTGTTTGATTGTGGTGTCGAGGGGGGGGGGGTAGGATTAGTAAATTTAAAAATGTCCTACTATGAGCAAAACATTTATCAAAATCTAATTAAAATCATTAATAGATTTCAAACTGGTATATAATGAATTAAGCATGTAAAATAAATATAAGAGGTTCTGAGTTATAGGTCACAGGGTCTGATAATTTCATACTTAATTAGAATTATTTTGACTTTTTCCTTGGAAAGCCGCCCAATATGTAGGAGTGTGTATTTAAAGGCAAACACCTTAGAGGGGGTATTACTGTCTCTTGACAGCATCTAGTTTTTGTTAAAGAAAGGTTCAAAGTGTCTATCCATAAAAGCACTTTTACAGATAAAGTGTGTATTAGCTTATGAATAATTATCATTCTATAAGAGACAAATTTTATATTTGAACTTCTAACATAAGTGAAGGGCTTTATATATGCATATCTGATGTATCAATTTAAAAGAAATGCCTTTTTGCTCATGCATTCCTTATATGAGAAATAAGCTTTAAGTCTGAAATACAATAGTTATATGAAAAAATATTATATATTTTGTAAATGTAGAAATGGGGGGGGATCTCTTTCATATCAGGAAATTAAGATTTACTACCATCATTCAGTTTAAAATGTTTAAACTTTCTAAACACTTCACACTCAAGTTCCAGTTGAAAAAGAAATTAGCAGGTTAAAAAAAATATTTTCGTATGACAAAAATGAAAATGAAAATCACCATTTGAAGATATGATGCACTAATTTTGATAAGTAAAATAATTATTTTTTAGCCCTAAGAAATTTTTTTCATCATGTTTGCAAATGTGGAAAAATTAGTTACTTCAATCATTTTTTCCCGAATAATCAATTTTTATTTTGTTGTTGTTGTTGTTTATATCTGGTATAACTATTTTTCAAAGAGCAAGGCGCAGGCAGACGCTTAATATCGAAAAAAAAACTTGGAATGTCTAAATCTTTATCTGAGAGGAAAGCCTCTCGATTCATTGCGACAATGGGTTTTTTAAAAATCTGATCTATCTATGTCTCTATTTTACTTTTTTTAATTTTCCGATTAAATTAAAAAAAAATTAGTTTTACTTGATTTTAGAAAAGAGCAACCAAACACTTATTAATGTAAGAGTTATTTTTCATAACAGAGGGCTTTTGAACCATAATACTGACAGTTTTTCTTCTCAGTCTCAATGTCCCATTCCCTCTGAGCAATCTTATAGAGATCCTGTCAATGTAATAAAACTTGTTCATGCAGTAGAGTTCTTGTTGAGTAATAGAGTTAATATTTATATAATAGAGTTCCTGTTTAGTGTAATAGAGTTCCTGTTAATGTGATATAGTTCCTGTTTATGTAATACAGCTCATGTTAATATGATAAAGTTCCTGTTAATGTCAGGCGTTCCAATTAATGTAGTAGAGTTCCTGTAAATGTTGCAAAGCCATTGTTAATGTAATAGAGTTCCTGTTAATGACATAGAGTTCCTGTTAATGTAATAGGTTTCTGTGAATGTAAAAGAGTTTTGTTAATTTAATGAGTTTCTTTTAATGTAATAGAGTTTCTGTTAATGTAATGATTTCCTGTTAATAAAATAGAGTTTCTGATAATATTAAAGAGTTCCTATTTATGTAAAACAGTTTCTGTTAATGTAATAGACTTACTGTTAATGTGATATAGTTTCTGTTTATGTGAGAGCATGATGTAGGATATGTCTGTAAGAAGATTGTAGAAGAGATTCATGCAGCTTTGAATTACATTCACTTTCTTTTACTCAGAACCTACAGTTCCGAAGCTTGCATACTGAGAACAAAAGCAATTCCAAGGATTTAATGGGAAACACGTTTTTACGTTTTTATGTCCCTCTCTCTCTCTCTCCTACCCCCCTTTCTCTCATACTTACATTTCTTTCTTGATATATGTTGAAAAAAAATCATCTCTGAAACAAAAAAATACTATTTTATTTCCAGTATACACTTGGCTATAACTAGTTTCTGAGAAGTTTTCCTCTTATCTATTTTTTTTTAAATTTGTATGGGATTGAATTATATTTTATATTGTCTTCCTTCTGGAATTTTTTTTAATGCATTTTAAAAAAATTTTATTCTTTAATGCACAGAGATGTTTAAACATATCTTTGGGGAATAAAATATTGTCCATACTTACAGAAACAAAAGCGTTATGATCATTGAATTATTAGAGCGAGGACTTACAGTTTTCAAATAATAAAATATTAAGAGAAGCAAATTGATATTTCCAGTTGTAATTGTAAGGAAAATCCAATGCTGAAGAAATCAGATGAGGAGAAAAGAAGGATATGGAGATAACGAATAGGATTTAATCTCAAAGTTCACAAAACAAAACAAGAGCAAAGCAAACACGGACCCCAGAAACATAAGTAATAAACAAACCGTGAACGGAGTTCTCTTTGTAATTACGATAAAAAATGAATATTTTGTTGACTTTTTTGCAGAAGGGCAATTTGCATGGAACATTTAAATTATTTTTTTTTATTAATAACAATAAATATAATAATCATTTGGCACAATGAGTAGCATCAGTGAAACGTACATAATGTAGCAATTTAAGTCAACCAATTCCTAGACGTTGTTTAAATTCAAGTGTGCGATGACAGTGATATTTTTCTTTTTAGGTTTATTTTCAATTATCTTTTAAAGACTTCACAGTCCTGTACAATTGATTGATGGATCAATCAATATCAAATATATATCTGATGTCAATCACCGCATCAGGAAGTATAATAATCAAATTCCAAAAGCATTTAATCTCTAGAGAGATTATTTACTTGTTCAGCCATACAGAATAAAACACAATTTTAAACAAAGACTTAATAAGCGTTGTCAAGAAAAATACAAAAAATATAATATCATGCCAGACAAGTGAGATTTCTTGATAAATTTCTAAAATTATTTTTAAACTGATTGGTACAATTAGATCAAAACAAAATTCAAAAGTTACTGTGATACAATAAAAACATGTTGTTGTTTTTTTAAACTGTCATTTCAAAACTAGATGCTGTCATGAGACAGTAATACCCGCACTAAGGTGTTTGCCTCTAAATACACGCTCCTACATATTGGGCGGCTTTCAAAGGAAATAGTCAAAATAATTCTATAATTTACATGTATTAATCAAATTGATTATGAAATTCTCAGACCCTGTGACCTATAACTCAGAACCTCTTATATTTATTTTATACATGCTTAATTCATTATATACAAGTCTGAATTTTATTAATGATGTAAATTCATGCACGGATCTGTCAGGGGGGGGGGGGGGTCAGACCCCCCCCCCCTGGAATTTACAAGGTTAAAAAATGTATACACTAAAACAAGGAAAAAGTTACAATGGACCCCCCTTGAAAATGCAGATCCCCCCCCCCCCCCCCTGGTAAACACGAATATGTGTAAAATAGGTATGAAAAGTTAAACATTTGCGGCAATAGAAGTCACCACTACCCCTTACCCACCTCCACGATATAGGTTTTTGACGTTTGGGTGAGATTTACTTTAGGTTTTTTTTTGATTGTCAATTTCTGGGATAGGATTTTTTTTGACTGAGGTGGACCTACCCCCCCCCCCCCCCACCGGAAAAAAATTCTGGATCCGCGTCTGAAATTATATATTTTTTGCTCCTAATAGTACCTTTTTAAATTTACTACCCCCCCCCCCCCCCCCTCGACGCCACAATCACACAGCACATACTTTTTGGAATAGGCTAGATGGAAAAGGTTTGTTAAAATTTAATATCGTTTGTAATGAATTAATTTAAAATTTGTTCTTGTACTATACATGTGAACATGTAAATTTCTACATTACATCACGTTGCGTCACCCATTATGATATTTATAGATTAAACACCATTTGGCACACCTCGGCCGATTCCCACTTCATCTGATAAGGTGACGGAATCGACGAAAGTTCGCCAAAATGGCACATGGTTGCAGTCTGGTGTGCATTGGATTAATTCATTTTGTGTTATAATTGGATTTATATTTCATGAAGTTTACGAGACACAGGGAGTCGGTAAGTAGAAGTCAATGATTAGGTTAAAGTTTAAAAAGGGTCAAAGATCATCCCATGCCACACTAGACGAATTTCATATTGTGAAGTTATCTCCCATAATGATTGTCGATGTGACATTCAGTTACTGCCAATACTGGTGCGGATCCAGAATTTTTTTAGGGAGTAGGGAGGGGGGTTCACATCTAAGTCAAAAAATTCCAGCCCAGAATTTCGTGACAAGCAGGAGAAAAAAAATGAAAACAAATAAACAAATAAAAAAACAATGATAGGGAGGTCAATGTTTTCTAAGTTTATAGGGAGAGGATGTCAAGAGTCATTTTTTACTTGCTACAGTATATAGTCTTGTTTAAATAACAAAGCAAATGCAAGATGGGGGGGGGGATTCCAATCTTCCTACCCACTTCCTGTCCCTGAAATAACAATCTATTTTGTGATTCCAGTTTAATAGTATATTTTTTTTCCATTTGACTAATTATTATACATGTACATATTTTGTTTCTTGTGACAGTTCAAAATGAATACAATATGTCATGATAAGTATAAAAGCCCTAGCACCTACTGATCAAAAATTAAGCAGAGTTTAAAGTTTGGTATTTTTCGTGTAAAAATGTGTATCCCATGTCAAGCGATCAGAGGTAAAAATTAATGGTACCCAAATAAAAGGTCTTATTAAATTGTCACAAGAAATAAACCTATAAAATGTGGAAGCTATATGTATAGCCCATCCCACTTAAAATTTATGGGCAAGCTAGCTAGGATTTAATTTTTGCAGACTTATAGACAGACATACTATAAACAACAGGAAATATGTTTGACCTTGACCCTAGAGTTTGAACCACTTAAAAAAAAAATTAACCTTCGCAATTAACTTTTGAAAAGGAATTACTAGAGATTTCTTTATTTAACATAGACTTTCTTCTGACACTAACAATTTGAACCCTTGACCTTTGAGTTTGACATATATTTGAGAAACTTCAACCTTCGCCATAGGCTTCCATACTGGGACATCAGTGTTTCACAAACACATCTTATCTACATTATTATTTGGTGGTGTCTCCATATGAGGGAAGATGTATTCACAACAAACAAACAAATTACTAAAGAAAATATAAAACATAAATATGTTGGTCATGCATATCTCTGCAGGAAAAAAAACAGCTTTTCAAATACTCCAACCATATTGTAACCCTTTCAAAACACTCATTTGAGCTTTTTTTGTTTCCTTAGCATATAATGTCTGTCGTGACGTGTTGTCCATCTGTTTGTCTGAAAACTTTTTACATTTTTAACTTCTCTAGAACCACTGGGCGAATTTTACCCAATTCATATAGAAATATGTACATTTGTATGTCAGACTCAGTCCATCTGTCTCAAAAAATTTAATCTTGGTTATCACGGTCATATCTACAGAATGAGAAGAGACATTCATATTAAAATTATTATTAGTATATTTACCTGTGAGAATGGCATGTTTTTTTTTTACATGTGACCTAGAAGTTTGACCAACTTGCAAAAAAATTAAGTTGTTATAAATTCATCATTTTGAAAGAGAAAAGTTAGGGCATTCATATCATAATGCATGTTTATTATTACCTGTGATAAAGACCTTTCCAAATATTTTTACACTGTGACCTTGACCTTGAAGCGATCAAGCCTAACCTACTTTTCAAAAATGTTGCATTTGCTTATAACTTTTGATTGAGATGAGATATGACTCTCACATTTGACATGTACATAAATTACTCATAAGAATTCAAGGTGTTTCCCAGCATGCAATGTTTTTTTTATGCGCCCCAATTTTTTAGGGGCGCATATTGTTTTTGTCCTGTCTGTTTGTCTGTTTATCTGTTTGTCTGTTTGTCTGTTGTCAAGTTTAACCTTGGCCAATACTTTTGAACCGTAAGAGATAGAGACTTCATATTTGGTATGCATACTCCTCTAACAAAGTTCTTTCAAATGACATCAAGGTCAATGACCTTGTGACCTTGACTGCGACTTATATGCTAAAAATAGGTTTTTCAAGTGTTGGTCATAACTTTTGAACCATAGGAGATAGGGACTTCATATTTGGTATGCATACTTCACTAAATAGGTTCTTTCAAACAACACCAAGGTCAATGATCATGTGACCTTGACTGTGACCTTTATACTAAAAATAGCTTTTTCCACTTTTTGCCATAACCTTTGAACCATAGGAGATAGAGACTTCATATTTGGTTCGAATACTGCACTGATAAAGTTCCTTCAAATGACATGAAGGTCAATGACCTTGTGACCTTAACGGTGACCTATATGCTAAAAATAGCTTTTTCTACTTTTTGCCATAACTTTTGAACCATAGGAGATAACAACTTCATATTTAGTATGCATACCCCACTAATTAAGTTCTTACAAACAACACCAAGGTCAATGACCTTGACTGTGACCTATATGCAAAAAATATAGCTTTTTGTACTTTGTTGATGCCGGGCGCATAGTATTTCACAAACACATCTTGTTACCCCTTGACGTTGATGTTTTACATAATTTTCAAAATATTTAACCCTCCTAAAAGATTATTAGGCTTCTGAGTAACATTAAGGAAGACTTCAAGTAAGACAGGGCTTTTTGCACAAAAAACATCATTTTTCGACCCACATTTGACCCCCCCGAGGCAAAATCTTAATTCCAAAACCTTACTGCATATCTACATGACCCCACCAACCATCTCCCAAAAGATGATTAGGCTGCTGAGTAAAATGTAAGAGGAGTTCAGGGAAAACAGGGCTCTTTGTATGAAAAACATCAACCCCCATTTGACCCCTCGGGGCAACATCAAAATTCCGAAACCTTACTGCATATCTACCTGACACCACCAACCATCTCCCAAAAGATGATTAGGCTGCTGAGTAAAATGTAAGAGGAGTTTATGGAAAACAGGGCTCTTTGTATGAAAGCGTCATTTTTCGACCCCCATTTGATCCCCCGGGGCAAAATCGAAATTCCGAAACCTTACTGCACATCTACATGACACCCCCAATCATCTCCCAAAGGATGATTAAGCTACTGTGAAAAATGTAGGAGGAGTTCAGGGAAGAAGGGGCTTTTTATATAAAAAACGTCATTTTCATTTGATCCCCCATTTGAACCCCCGGGGCAAAATCGAAATTCGGAAACCTTACTGCACATCTACGTGGAGCACACATCCATAACCCATTCAATGATTAGGCTGCTGAGTAAATTGTAGTAGGAGTTCAGGGAAGAAGGGGCTTTTTGTATAAAAAACGTCATTTTTTGACCCCCATTTGATCCCCCGGGGCAAAATCAAAATTCCGAAACCTTACTGCACATCTACATGACACCCCCAACCATCTCCCAAAGGATGATTAAGCTACTGTGAAAAATGTAGGAGGAGTTCAGGGAAGAAGGGGCTTTTTGTATAAAAAACGTCATTTTTCGACCCCCATTTGATCCCCCGGGGGGTTATCCACATTCGGAAACCTGACTGCACATCTACATGACACCCCAAACCATCTCCCAAAGGATGATTAAGCTACTGTGAAAAATGTAGGAGGAGTTCAGGGAAGAAGGGGCTTTTTGTATAAAAAACGTCATTTTTCGACCCCCATTTGATCCCCGGGGCAAAATTAAAATTCCGAAACCTTACTGCACATCTACATGACACCCCCAACCATCTCCCAAAGGATGATTAAGCTACTGTGAAAAATGTAGGAGGAGTTCAGGGAAGAAGGGGCTTTTTGTATAAAAAACGTCATTTTTGACCCCCATTTGATCCCCCGGGGCAAAATCAAAATTCCGAAACCTTACTGCACATCTACATGACACCCCCAACCATCTCCCAAAGGATGATTAAGCTACTGTGAAAAATGTAGGAGGAGTTCAGGGAAGAAGGGGCTTTTTGTATAAAACACGTCATTTTCATTCGACCCCCATTTGACCCCCCGGGGCAAAATCAAAATTCCGAAACCTTACTGCACATCTACATGACACCCCCAACCATCTCCCAAAGGATGATTAAGCTACTTTGAAAAATGTAGGAGGAGTTCAGGGAAGAAAAGTGTGACAGACGGACGGACGGACGGACGGACAGACGGACGGACGGACGGACATGAGTAACAACAATATACCCGAACTTTCTTTCGAAAGTGCGGGTATAACTAATCAAGAAAGTTTATCAAATGTAATTTATTTGTAAAGATCATTAATTAAAAATACCTGAATATCGCAGAAGGTGCTGTTGAACACTCATTATTGTCACTTCATCAGTGTGTATTCAAAGCTAATTTCAATATATTAATTACTTGTACCTGAATTTTAGGAACATGATTTCTGTACATATTTCTCATTTCATACTCAGACAAATTTTACAAACTGAAAAAAAAACCCCAAAGATAAATCAATATGCTTGGTGCATCAAAATTATATTGCGTGATTAAGAAAAA
>NW_026941671.1:0-13348 GCF_032062105.1 Saccostrea cuccullata
ACTTTACGTCGATTTTACTCTCACACGCGCACATACACTTCGTATGTGTATTTTTTAGCATGTTCACACTAGGGAAAATGTATCCAGTGTTTGACGAGAATTTCTTACAAACATTCACGTGTACCAAACTAGTTGGATTCTGTAAATTCTATCCTTAATCTAAATTCGTGGGATCTGTTGGCCGAGGGATTTTTTTAGCGTTAGAATGTTAGAGCTACTCTCAACCATTAAGACCACCGTCGGAAGGTTGAATAATAATCCTATGAGAAAGATAAATGCTCTGATGAAATTGATGCACAGGAGAATCAAGGCTGTTACTGATGCACAATGGAGATGATAAAAAAAAAATTATTTTTAAATTTTTTGGGAGTCTTGACATATCAATTTCAATAATGAAACATATGGAAATTACGAACAGTATTCACTTGTTTTCATATTGCCCCTCAATCTTTTAATATGCGATTTTAACAAGGATCCACTCTGACGAAGTGTCAACGTCTTCCTTTTCATATCTGGCCCATCGTAATATTTATGAAATTCCGACACCAGTTGAAGAATCGCGGTCCCCTGTATTTAGGACTTTTTTAAATAAGTGATCCAAGGTCCTCATTATTAACTATATTTAGGTCACCTGTAATAACGTGTCCAGCAGGACTATAGTTATAGGGTGAAGAAGAACACGGATAACATGAATACGATGGAAGATTGTGTTTCAGATACTCGATATCTAGGCCATGTAAAGTTTTTTTATAATTGAAAAATTAAGAAGCAGTGGTCGATGTATATTTGTAGGAAATACAATGTGTAGTCTTTAAGTAAAATATATATGAAATTGAGTTCAACTTTGTTTGTACCTAACCGTATCTTCATGTAGCTTCATGTAGAGTATAACCAAACCAAAGATGATGCCCATTCCTCCTGATCACATCTCTCGTACACTTTGTATGAATAAGGCCAAAATACGATCGGATGACCTATTACATTTGCTAACAAGGTCATCATAACAACCATAAAATTAATTTACGAAATGTCGACTTTCAACGATGTTGTTGAAATCTCTGTGGTCAACTTCTCAGTGAGTAGCATGCCTTGCAGATGCGCACGAGATTTGCATGCATATTAGGCCTCTTTAGCTCCTGACCTATCAATAATTTACAATAATTAATAACAATTCTCTGTAAGCATTTAAACTCTTATATAGGGAGTGTGGCACGCATGGTCTTGGATTTTTATGAAACTTGACACACATTCCTATATTGATGTATGAAATTTAAAATCATAATAATATGGTTGTTATGGCCCATTGTCACTATGGCAACCAACATACATTTTTCATGGCCTACATTTTGATGTATAATTACCATTTTTTGAGTTTTTAAAAGTCTTTAACAGAACAAGATATTAACATGACTTTACCTTTTTGCCAAATTGCACCATTTTTATTGTTCTTTAGGTAATTTTAAGCATTTCAGTAACTTTACCTTATAGAAAAAATACAACAACAACAACAACAACCCCCCCCCCCCTCGTTTTTAAGTAGGCTTTTTCAGGGGGAAAATAAATTTTAGATTTTAGGCTCTTTTGAAAGGCCTTGTAGAAATTTTTGCGGACAGTTGGAAAAAATTAAATATATTGGTTTGAAAGTCCATGTATAGTTCTACTATAAACTACAAAGAACCACTTGGTGCTCATATCTAGTTTTCGTGTTACCATGATTACAAACTTATGCTTTTAAAGAAAAAAACCCAAACAAGGACAATATTTTAGTATATACAATCAGTTTACATATAATACCTAATTATTTTAAAATGGTTTAAAACAAATTTAGATATATGGTAAACAATAGCAAAAAAAAGGAGAAAAAATAATTTTTTTATGTCTAAGTGTCAAGGTGAAAATGGCATATTTAGATGGAAATTTAAGGAAATTCAACACATCTTTTCCTACGTCATTCCCAATACTTTTGTTTTAAACAACAAATGATTAAACAAAATTACAGTTCTGATTGACAATTACTAGCATTATATGAATTGGTTAATTATATTTGGACAGAAGGTCAAAGTTCAAGGTCACAATGGTATATACAATTTGCCTTTTTGTCCCCTGCTTTCACTGAAAGTGGGGGATATTAGTTTGGGTTAGTTTGTCCATCCCTTCGTCCGCCCGACTGTCAGTCTGCCTTTTGTAACACTTTCTTTTGGTGCCTTTGCAATGAAATTATACATAGCAACTCCCTATGGCCTAAGGAAGACCCCCATTGATTTTAAGGTCAAAGTTCAAGGTCATGTATTCATATAGTCTCTTTTAACATTTCATTATTGAGCAAAAAGCATCCGATCTGCTTCAATAAAATTTTATACCACAACTCGCTATGGCTAAAAAAACCCCAATTGAAATCGAGGTCAAAAGTTCAAAGGTCAAGGTAAAAAAAAATCCCTAATACATTCTGTTTGTGTGCAAACCTCTTATTTCCGAAGGATATTTCAAAAAGCATTTAAGCTTTCTCAATAACATTTTATATCATAACTCCCTATGGTCACGCCCGTCTCTCTCTTTAAGTGTCCAACCCCCTCCCTACCACCCTCCGACCCCCCCCCCCCTTCCTTCTAAATGTGTACAAGTTCTTTTTTCCTTTAGCAAGGGACACAGATTCTTTGAATTAACTTGATAGTTAAGCATTTATACTCGAGTATTCGAAATAATGTCGTAATGTCGTAAATGTCGTATCCTCTATCCGTTATATCCAATGTTTTTTAATTAAATTGGTATTACATACCCCCCTTGGCTTGCATAATGTGAGAATGTTTATAATAAGAACGGTTTTATATCATTTATTCATATAAAATTAGGCAATTAAGAATATTGAAAGATTATAACACTTTCCATATTGAGTGACTTGTACCATTTTATTTTTTTAAGGAAAGAATAATATTTCCGAGGTTTTTTGATCATAATTTCGTAAATTTCAATTATGAGAACTTTACTTAAATACATAATTCCCCAACTTGAATGTGATTTTTTTAATATCTGAAGCAATAGGCATTCTGCACGCCTTGTTCACCCATCTTCTTTATTTTCATTATTTATAAAATGCAGCTATTAAATTGTACTGCAATAAGATTAAATCTAAATGTATCTTAGTCTAGAGAAGTGATAAACCATTAACTTTAAATTTGGTTCTGAAAATTTGTATTTCTATACAACTCCATCCTCCCTCCCCAATAATTCAAAGTATACTATCATTTTTGACTGGTCAACAGGAATCAAACAAAAATTATTATCCTGTTTAAAATTGCATAATATGACTGTGTTTACTATGGGTTAGGTGAAGGCCATTTGATTCAGAAGGGTGGTGGCAGTTTTTTCAGAGTTAAGATTTATTTTCACGGTAGTGAAGGACAGATTATTTATTTCCAATATGATCTATAGGACAGGGGAAGATTCTTTACTTTCTACTTCACTGAAAGAAGATTCAATAAATAAAAAGGAAAATACCAAAGCTCTGTTTCTTTGGGCAGGGGGAATTTCTTTCCGTAACAATCTTATCCCATAGAGTATAATAATAATACATATACTACTGGGGCCAGTTTCACAAAGCTATCTTATGACAAAAATCTGTCTTAAGACCAAAATTTGTCATACGTTTTTATCATAGCTGTTTCACAAAAGTGTCTTATCTTATGATAATCATAAGATTGTTCAAAATATTAAGACATCCAAATACTTGTCTCAAGTCTATACTAAACATTGCGGCGGCCTATGTTTTGATGAGAAATAGGCAGCTCATCAGGAATGAGCGTGTTTTCAGAGACAGAAACAACCCACTAGACTATATGGACGATTGTGACATCTTAGACAAGTTTCGTTTACCACGACATGTTATCTTTGATCTCTGTAATGAACTCGGTGATTGTATAGAACACCTAACCGACAGATCTCATGCCATACCAACTTCATTGCAAGTTATGGTAACTCTTCGCTTTTATGCAAGTGGGAGTTTTCAAACTGTTTGCACAGATCTTCATGGTATTAGTAAAGCAAGTGTGTCCAGAATCGTTAACGCAGTTTCAACAGCTCTAGTCGCTGTAAGTCCTGCTTACATTAGATTTCCCCTTACTGACAGAGACATAAACAACACCATACTGGGCTTTGCACATATATGTAATTTTCCAAATGTAATAGTAGCAATAGACGGGACACATATTCCTATTAAAGCACCTTCAACTGATGAGTACTTTTTCGTGAATAGAAAGAACTTTCACTCCATAAATGTCATGGCAGTGTGTGATTTCAATTTACAAATTTTGAATTTGGTAGCTAAATGGCCTGGTTCATCACATGACGCATTTGTGTGGTTCTGTACTGTGTCAAATGTTCGATAATGGCAATATTGCCAGAGATTGGTTAGTTGGTGACAGTGCCTACCCCTTAAGGAAATATTTATTGACACTCATGTTCAATCCAAGTAACCCTCAGCAAGGTGGCGTACACTGAAGCCCATGCAAAAACCAGAGCCCCCGTTGAGCGAGCGTTTGATGATCTGAAAATGAGATTCAGGTGCATCGATCATTCCGGAGGGACCCTTCTATTCCGACCTGAGAGAGCATGCCGAATTGTGACTGCCTGTGTTGTGCTGCATAACATTTGTACAAAGAACAATGTTCCTGTTCCCAGAAACAGAAATCACATCGGTTTATTCAACAACCAGACAAGACAGATTATTTTATTTACATATTAAATAATCTCATTTAATTGACGAAAAGTCTATTGTGGTTTGTATGCTTATACTAAGTACAAGTTAATTTGGTTGCAACATTCCTTGGCACGACCTATCTAGTACATTCACACAACTTCCGTTTCCATTGTTTGGAAAATTCTCAAGGACGTGCATAACAAAACTTTCACAATTATCGGCTGTCATCCGAGGTACTACTGAGAAGATGCCACCCGTACGCACTGGTACAGCTACGAGAGGGAGAAAAGAGTATACCAGGAGCTTTGTAACGCCTTCCAGGGGCAGGGGAAGGAAACGGAGGCGAGAGGGCGAAAGGACAGGACAAGGCGAGATGTCATCGGGGACCCGTCGACCACATGGCGATGACACGCAACAGGGTGTCGACGAAAGTCACACACCAGCGAGGGTCATCATCAATGTGGTCAGTCAGAGTCAGCTTGACGGTCAGCCTCAGGGAGACGAAGCTACAAATCAGGAAATTGGTGAGTCTGATATTCTAATTCCACCCACTGAGAATTTTGATGGACCAAACTTAAGTATTCAGGATTGAACACTTGTGCCTTTGACCCGATCAAAGCACATGTCCCTCAAAAGCTCAAAACAAAAATTTGGGAGGGACAATTGATAGATTTGTCCCTACTCTTAAAATCCGCTAGGGAACTGGTCGACCACGAAAACACACAAGGTCATACTCAAATACGCAAAGGCACTATGTGCCTTGTCAAGCAAAAATCAAACACTTTCCTATCTATTGAAAAATGGACTTCTGCATTTATTATATTTATAAGCATTATGCTGGAAAAGTATAGAATAGATCCAAGGAACTATAAAAATACATGCGGGTGTAAGAATTGCAGCATCCCGATTTCGCCTACTCAAAGTGTCTAACCCCCAGTCTTCCTAGGATCAAATAAACAGCAAATTGTGGCTATTATATATCACGAACAACAGTCTAACTCAGGCGCAAGACAGAATAAACCGTCAAGGCAAAGTCTAATTACCTAATCTCAGCCCAACAAAATCATTAACATCTAGTGCTAATACTACTCAATACTGTCATTATTATAATGCTGGCAAATCATGCAGGTTTTACCCAAATTGTAGGTTCAACCATGCATGCAACTTGTGTGACGGAAGACATGCAGCATTCAAGTGCAAGAGCATTAAACAGTTCTAGCTTTGTAGTATCAACTTGTACACTGGGAAAAACTCTATTAATGTCAACATATTGTCTGACTACCTACATAATTATAAAGAAAAAACAGTTATTTTAAATGGTTTCAATCTGGGTTTCAAATTGCAGTACCAGGGCCCCAGAGATTATAGGGAGGCAAACAATCTACAAATATTGCACAAGAAAAGATAAAGAAAGAAGTTTCCTTACAATGGGTGGGGGTCCCTTTGATCATCCACCATTCTCCTCCGTACAGATTTCACCTTTGGGTCGACTGTCCCTAAAAAAGATGACGATTTTTGTCTCATCCATCATTTATCATACCCAGAATTTAACTCAATAAATCATTTTATCGATTCCACAGCGTGTTCAATACATTATGCTTCAGTTGACGACGCAGCAGCTATAGTGGCCACCTTAGGACCTGGAACATTGCTAACCAAATCCGATGTTAAATCTGCCTTCCGCCTTCTCCCAGTGGCATGCTCAGACTTCGAGTTACTGGGTTTTAAATTTAACGACAAATATTATTTTGACAAAATGATGCCATTTGGCGCATCCATAAGTTGTGCAACATTGGAAAAGTTTGCAACAGCCTTGCATTGGATTATTCAGAATAAGTCTCGTAACCCCCATATTCTACATTACCTTGATGATTTTCTTTTTTCTGGTACAGCAGTAAGAACAACTCAGATCAATGCAAATCTGCACTGGCTCAGTTTAAGCAAATTTGTCGACTAGATATTGGGGTACCCCTAGCTCTGGAAAAAACCACTGAACCCGACACAATCATAACATTTTTAGGCATTGAATTTGATATAATTAATATAGTCATGCGTCTCCCTCAAGACAAACTTGACAATCTCAAACAAACTATTGATCTGTTTCTCCAGAGAAAAAAAGTCTTCCTAAAATCGGTGCAGTCACTTATAGGCTTGCTTAACTTTGCATGCAAAACAGGTGCTCTGTCCGAATGGGCGATGAATTCACCAACTTGAATCCACCAGTGTTGTGCTTTTATATTATATTAATAAAACGGTATGTGTGTTCTAACAATTTTTGTTCTAGTTGATTTTTTTTTTCAATTTACTACTTCTTGTATACATGTTTTATCCCAGATAGCAGCATGTTATTGGACCATTATTTGGCCAACAATGCTCCTTATATTGGGTCACCGTTTGCATTTAACATTGGGCCAACCGTAATTTGCTCATCGGCCCTTAATCAGACCAACTGGTTGGCTTATTGTTGGGCCAATGTAACAGACGATATTGGGCCATTTTTGGGCCAATGTATTCTTTCAATATTGGGCAAACGTAGTTTTTGTTCAGTTGGGCCATTGTAAGCAATTAATGTTTGGCCAACGGTAATTTGCTCATCGGCCCTTAATCAGACCAGCTTGTTGGCTTATTGTTGGGTCAATGTAACAGACGATACTGGATCATTGTTGGGCCAATGTATTCTTTCAATATTGGGCAAACGTTATTTTTGTTCTGTTGGGCCATTGTAAGCAATTAATGTAGGGCCAACGGTAATTTGCTCATCGGCCCTTAATCAGACCAACTTGTTGGCATGTTATTGGGCCAATGTAACGGATATTATTGAGCCATCGTTGGGCCAATGTATTCTTTCAATAGTAGGTAAACATCATTTTTGGGCCAATGTCTGTTTGTATAGATCTTATTGGCTTTCCATCAGGACAACTCATTTGCTCTTCACTGGTTGGCCATCTGTCCTTAAAATTGAAACAACAAAGTACCTATAATAAGGTTAGACTAGTTTTGTAGTACATTATACTGATAAAAGCCATATATATCCCAAGATTTTATTTAAATGAGAATGTTTTGTTCTGAAAAAGAAAAAAATGTGAGAATTTTCATATCTTTTTCCTTTACCTCACACTGGCCACAAGTAAGGGTCTAAATATTTGTAAAATATTTAAATAATTACCATTTTTCTCTTTAATTAATGATATATATAAAATCATGTCATAAGCACATTGTTTTTCCTTGATAGACACAAAGAAATCCCAAAAGCATACTGTGTTTGTTTTTCTTTTTGTTTGAATGATTTTACAGAACCTAAAAATAATGCAAAATAGGATGTGTGTAAATTATTTTACTTAAACATTGCTAGTGTGTGCAATGTTTTATAAAAAGTAAAATATGAAGACAACCACAATGAAAAATAACAAAACTGAAATAAAATATTAAATCACTTATAGTTCATGAACACTTGAAACGAAAGAGGTAGCTTTGATGCCATAGATAAGCATTCCCATTGACATACCTTTCGAAGATAATATAAAGACTTTGTCTACTAATAATCTTTGGAAATTCTAATGGGTACTGCTTGTGTCCTGTAATCTATCAGACTTATTTTTGTATTCATATGAAGCAGAATATATATTAAAAAAATCTACATGAAAAGAATATGTCTTTTAATGTGTCCTTCGATTTTACATATTTTATCGACGTTTACAATAACTTTTATATCTTAACATCCCTTTTCTGAATCGATGTAACATTTCAAGGCCGTTAAAAAATCGTCATATTTACTCTTTGTACATTGTACAAATCCTGTTTCACAAATGAAAACAAATAACAATCCTTTCATCAGCAGACCTATTCTTGTATTCATTTGAAGCAGAATATGTACAAAATCTTACTCATGAAAAGAGAAAAACACTTGCTGTGGCATTCAACTCAACATTTAGATATATCAACGACGTATTGGCAATTAACAATGGTTATTGTAAATGTATTGTATTTAGCGTGTAACATATTTGGCGGAAATAGGTTTTTAAACAAGTTAGCGTAGATTTGAATTAGCGCTTTCTGAATGTGCTTTATATTAATATATGAAAACAAAACATTTAGCGATATACTTATTTTAGCGAAAGATCTTTTCAGGAAAGGCGCTAAATAGAATACACAGCCAAATGTAATACATTTACAGTATTTCGATTCTTAAGTCGATACGACATATCCTGTAGACGGAGTTTACATCTCTTAGTTGATTCGATATGTAAGAGCAGGCTCTACATATGTACAATTTCTAAAACAAGGTAAATTATTGACAAACAAAGAAATGAAACAAGAATATCAGCCGTCTCGTTTAAAGTCATGATTTCGTTAGTTTTTTGGTCGATACAATGACCTTGTCAGCGAGAAGAATTTATCATTGAGTTAAATGCTGACTGACGTTTTTCATACTAATTGAAAGTCCATCATTTACACACTAAATTGATCATGACAAGGATCACACGGCGGGTGTGACTAGTCGGCAGGGGATGCTCACTCCTCCAAGGCACCTAATCCCACCTCTGATGTTTCGGAGGTCCGTATTTGCTCTGTTCCTACTAAGTATTGATTGTAGGACTTTTTAGCTTGAATACTGTTTGGTATCTCTATACATTTTATTAAAGACAATTCAAAAACCTTATTCAAACATTCATTTAACTATATTTTATGAAAGTTAAGTGATTCATTTTCAAAAGTAAAATACATGACTTGTCTTGTGTTTCTGTGATGTATTTTAATTTTATTTTTACTCACTTGAAATGATATGTAAAGTTGTGATTTACTTTTATATTATTTTAATTATCTGTAATTAGTCTTAATTATTTCATTTAAAGCCCTATGTTATTATACATATATTACATGGCTTCGAGGGCAGCATACCAGAATATTTGCCCCTCGGTGACAGGTAAGCCCTCGAGTGTTATATCGCCCGATGCCTAAGGCATCGGGCGACATAACACACCAGGGCTTTCCTGTCACCGAGGGGCAAATATTCTGGTATTGCTGCCCAAGAATTAAGCCATGTAATATATGGTATATAACATTTTTAAGCATTGAACCCAAATCGATCATCGAACATATTTATTGAACACATATAAGTACACATAATGACGTATATGTACGTTGAATATAATTCCGAAATATCCCGTCCTGTTTCACGGCAGAGTGTTTTCAGTATGCTGACACTTGTGCTGATAACCTTTGTGGTATTTAAAGAATTTTCCTCCTCAATTAAATTATCTAATACCTCTGAATTCAAATAAACAAATCGCAGACGTTGTCTCGACTTTTTAACTTTCGCGGAACTGTTTACGTTTGCTTAGCAACTGCCTCTGTGAATTTCGAACCCGACGTAATTAATATGCAGAATGATTGCACGCAAGGGAACATAACTGTGTTCGTGAGGGCAACATAACTGTTTCCGGTAGAACATAACTGCATCCGGCGTGATTCGGCAGTTTTTTCAGGGGAAATGGATAAAAATATTATATTGTGACATAATGGGAAAACTTCTTCCAAAATGTTATATATTATGTTTATTTATAGTACAAATACCCGTTGCTCCTTGTGAGCAGCCGCTGTGTAACTTGTATAACTGACCTAGTTAAGAGCGTTGCTCTCCGTGAGCAACCTACTTCATATATATATATATATATATATATATATATATATATATATATATATATATATATATATATATATATATATATATATATATATATTTAAAAGTAAAAATCCAAAAATATCACAAAACATTTACTGCAAGCGCTTTCGCCATGTTCGGCTCTTCAGGCAGTTATACAAATGTCAGGTAGGTTACCTGGTAACGTCAAAAGCATAAAGTTCATTGTGACGTCATAATAGATGTAGGTAGCGTTAAGTTGGCGTAATTGTTAATGTACAAATCTTGCACTAACTTTCACACATTATACAAATGAAATTTCAAAATATAAAATATACAGTATCATTTCCGATTAAGTTTGGGTTTAAAGAGGTTGATAAAAAAGTCTTCTTTTGCCAAACGTAAATTTTCGTTTTCACTTGGAAGTTTATAAAAAGGGAAAATCTTAAATATTCCTTTGCCACATTTTGCGAAACGTTCACAACACGGTGTATTACGCACACTAGGGTCTTTAATTTGTTGCTTGTGCACACGAACCCTGGCATTTAATTTTCCCGTTTGTCCAATATAATATTCTTTACACGTCGGACAGATGGCACAGTAGATGACGTTTTCCGATTTACAGTTCATAGATGAGTTGGTTCGAATTTCCATTCCTGATTTAAGTTGGATTTTATTCCCCTCTTCTAAATATGTACATGTTCCGCATCTCGGATCTCCGCAGTTTTTAATGGTTGGAATTTCCTCCTGTGTTGTAAAACGGGCCTTGGTCAACAGTTTTTTAAGACTTGGTGCTTGTCGTCGACTGTTTATGATATCATTTGGCTGAACTAAACTTTTCATGTTTTCCGATTGTTCTAAAATGGGATAAAATCTTTTAGCGTCCATAAGGATGTTTCTGTTCCTTGGGTTATGGGTAACTACAAAGGCTATTTTCCCGTCATCATCGGTGTCGTCTATATGGCGTGGATTTCTTAGGTCCTCTATTGGAATTTCGGATGCCTTTTCTATTCCAATGTTTATTAGATCCAATGGATAATTTTGCCGTCTTAAATATAGTTTTAATTCTTCCAAACGTCTACATCGTAGGGTTTCATCTGTAATAATTGTACAAATTCTCCGTGCTAAATTAAACGGAATATTACGTTTTGTGTGGGATGGGTGGCACGATCTAAAATCCAAATATTGGTGCGTGTCCGTGGGTTTACAGTACAAGTCTGTAGTTATACACGATCCATTCTTTATAATAAGAAGATCTAAAAATGGAAGTTCCGTACTACTTTTTTCTATAGTAAATTGTATGGAATCATGGAGGTTATTTAGAAGTGAATGGAATTTAGTTAAGTCTTCTTCACTCCTGGTCCAAAATATGAAGCAGTCGTCTAGGTAACGTTTCCAATTATTTTTTATGTAGTTAGCAAAGTCGACATCAAACAGTTCAGGTATTTTTCCATATAGTTGATCTTCTAAATATCCCATCACTAAATATATATATATATATATATATATATATATATATATATATATATATATATATATATATATATATATATATATATATATATATATATATATATATATATATATATATATATATATATATATATACAGGGGACTGAAAGTTTCTTAGTAGATGCAAAGGAGAAGGATAGTAGATGCACAGAAGTAGATACAGGAGTAGATTCAAATATAGTGTATGGTAAGGCCAGTCAGTGCTGTTCGAGGATATTTTATTTTGTGAATTTCGTTGGATCATTAAAACTTGATATCATGTAAATAAATTGTAAAACTATAACCAGGTGTTTTCACTAACGCAACACTGTATTGAAGAAGCATGGATTAATTATTAACTTAATTCCATTGGATTATAATATTGTGTGCCGTTTACCACTCGACGGCGCTACAGATAGACTTTCTAACTTTTATTTGTATTTTTTGTCTGATTTGTTTGGTTATGTACTAATAGGGCCTGTCCATCTATCGCTAACATCAATTCAAACCGTCTAATAACGTAGTTTATCTGCAAGAAAGATTTTTTATTGTTCACTTTTTATTAGAAAATGAGAAATTAAAGGAGATGGAAAGTACACGTGCATATTGTTGTGAAAATTGAAAGATGGACAGATATGAATATACAGCAATTGATTCTTAGTAATCAGATGAAAGATAAATGGATATGGAAACGACACTTGTTTTATAGCTATCAAAAGATTAATAGATGTGGAAACAACGCCTATTTTAATTTCCGAAATCCCTATCTTTACATCAACTTCCATTGAAGGAGTAGGTATAAAGATCTACAATATGTACTCTGTCGCTTTAATGAGGTGATTATTTTGTTTTCTTAGAATAAGATCTCGTAAAAATCGCACAACGAATCCTTACAAACCACCGTAGTCCGTGCATTAAAACTCACAAAGTGCATAGAAAATTACATTAACGTTAATTCAAATAATTAAATTCGCACAAGACTTCCAACCCAATTTTGAATACGGAAATTAACACGGGGTTCCCCTCGTATTTCATGTCTATTGGACAGCATATAGTTTATTCATATACAATTATGGACTATTTTGGTGTTGAATATGGTTTGTTATTCACCTCGGTGATACATATCAAGCAAATTGAAAAAATGAAGAAATGTGCTAAGCTGGTATATAATTTTTTTTACACAATCAATAAATAAAGCTGTAAAAATATAACGATCTTAACACTACAGATCTCAACATGTTCAAAATATGAATTAAACAATGGTAAAATTTTTCCATTTGGATGAAACATTCTGAGTCATGTTTTGAACGTCAATTATAACATAACGACACGCCCATTTCTTTTGAAACGAGAAAGAAAAAATATTCGTCGTAATGTTTTAGGACACCCCATTTTCCGTGACAAGCAACATGAGTTACACTGAAATGAAGATATTTTTTTTTAATAAGAAAGAGCTATATATAAATTTTCGTTTCTGTAAAACATGCATTGCAAGGAATTTATACATAATTATGATTTTATCA
>NW_026941672.1:0-10000 GCF_032062105.1 Saccostrea cuccullata
GAGTCACGTGTCATGTTTTAGCATATGAGTATGGCACGCCAAATTCACAAAAATGAGCAAATCATAGTTTCACAATCTGATATACTAGGTTTATCGGTTGTAAACTATAGTTTACGGACTGTAAACTATAGTTAACAACGTTAATCTATATTTTACATCTGTAAACTATAGTTAACGCGATAATCAATGTTTCACAACCGTAAACTATACTAAACACCGAAAACTGTTATTTGCGATTGCAAAACATAGATTATCTGATAAATACAATTTCACGTTTTGTAAAATATAGTTTACAAACCGTTAACTATAGTTAACAATCTGATAAATATAGTTTCACGATTTGTGAAACTATGATTAACAACTCTTAACTATAGTTTACGATTGTAAACTATAGTTTACAAACGTGAATCTATGTTTATCAACAAAATCTATTGTTAACGCTTATTACAGACAGATAAACTTAGATTATCATTCGTAAACTATAGTTAACAAGCGTTAAATACAGTTTTACAGATGAAAACTATATTTAACGAATCGTTAACATACCCAGTACTATGGCACGCCAAATTCACAAAAATGAGATAAACCTAGTTTCACAATTGATAAACTACAGTTTCACGATTTGTAAACTATAGTTTACAAACTCTTAACTATAGTTAACGATCGTAAATTATAGTTAACATTCGTTAAATATAGTTTTACAAATGAAAACTATACTTAACGAGTTTATCTGTCTGAATAAAGTGTTAACAATAGATTTAGTTTACGATTCACGTTTGTAAACTATATTTTACAATCGTAAACTATAGTTAAGAGTTGTTAATCATAGTTTATCAAATCGTGAAGCTATATTTATCAGATCGTTAACTATAGTTAACGGTTTGCAAACTATAGTTTAAAAATCATGAAACTGTATTTATCAGATATTCTATATTTTGCAATTGCAAATGATTGTTTTCGATGTTAAATACAGTTTACGGTTGTGAAACATAGATTATCGCGTTAACTATAGTTTACAGATGTAAAATATAGATTAACGTTGTTAACTATAGTTTACAGTCCGTAAACTATAGTTTACAACCGATAAACCTAGTTAATCGACTGTGAAACTATGTTTTGCTCATTTTTGTGGATTTGGCGTGCCATATCAGTAAGTACGGCTACCTGTTCAGTGCGCTTACGGTGATAAATTTTTGGTTCGAGCCTGGCATGAGACTTTAATTTTTTTTTCATGCAAACAACCATTTAATTTGTCGTTTCGTTTTATGCACTGATGTATTAAAATTTTGAATAAGATAAATTTTGGTTCAGTTTGGTTCTCGAGCGAAATCAATTCCAATCTTCTATTCTATATTGTACATGAACACGTATCATGCATCTATGTATTAAATATTTTAGGTGTTTATTTTTTGTGAAACATTACTATGTTATAGTACCCCCTACGATAAACGGCAGATAAATGTTACAATCTCACAAGGTCTTTCAACCTATCATCTACTGCAGTCAGCGCCTCTAGCCTGGAAGCTTCAAGGACTGCGTTGGAGCAATTAGAATGACTTAGCTCCAACATGTTTTAATTGTAAATTTGTGGTTTTTATAGACTGTAAATAGTTCGTTGTTTCCCCAAGGGCAAGCGCAAAAAAAAAGAAACGACAATACACCAGCAGGTGGTTTGTGGTTATAAGGAAGAAGGAAGAAACTAAATGAGAACAAGCTAATTCAGGGAATTTGTGTCCCCCGCTTAAGGAAAAAGTAAAACATGCACAGTTCGGGGGGGGGGGGGGGCAGAGTCGGATCCCCCTCACTGAATTTTTAGAATTATTAAATGCATACATGCATGTATACTGAAGCAAATAAAATATACCATTATGGATCAGATAAAGATTTAATTGCTTATTCTTTACTATGTGTATAGAAGATTCTTTTTATATGGAATAATTATCACACTGTAATGATGAATTTATGAGTTTGTACAAGCCAGACCTCGTAATTTTTTTCATTTCGCGTGCTGAATACTATTATGTAGTAAAAAATAAAAGTATTTCTAAACAAAAAGTGGTCCGTACAGGACTTGAACTCGGGACCTCTCACATGGGAAGCGAGAAACATGCCACTAGACCACGGAATCGCTTTAAATAGTGTCAAGTATATGCAGAAATAAAGTCACATGTACATGTATATATTCATGTTCGGTATTCTCAAAATTTTACACAATCTATGGTGTTTGATTTATTTAGCCTTTATTAAACAGTTCTAATAGTTGTAATGGAGGATGACTGTTGCCACAATAAACAGGATTCAGACATCGAGACGCATCCTCCAGATTAGATGGCCCACAAAATAAGTAACATCAATCTGTGGCAAAGAACCAACCAAGCCCCAATAGAAACTGAAATAATACAGAGAAGATGGAGGTGGATAGGGCATACTCTACGCAAGCCACATAAGAACATCACAAGGCAAGCCCTATCCTGGAACCCCCAAGGAAAACGTTAGAGAGGGAGGCCAAAGAACACCTGGCTTGGAGGCAGACGTCAAGAAAATTGGGAAGAACTGGAAGGAGGTAGAAAATATTGCCCAGGATAGAGGGGCCTGGAGGAATCTTGTTAGCGGCCTATGCCCCAAAAGGGATAGCAGGCATAAGTAAGTAATTAAGAAATAGATGTAATAAGAACATAAAGTCCGCCGAGAACCTGTTTTATACGCAATAACTCTCCTCATGCCCCTGTGCTAAAAATAGCGACATGTAATACTATAAATACTAATAAAACAAACGGGGCGGGGCACTTTGAGAGAGGTGAGAGAGGTCCTAGGGAGTTTTGGTATAAAATTACATTGCATAAGCTCAAAATCTTTCTTGAAATATAGCCCGGAAATGAATATGTTACACACAGACAGAATGATAAATTTAAGACCTTGAACTTTGACCTCAAAATCAATAGGGGTCTTCATTAGGCCACAGGGAGTTGTTAAGTAAAATTTCACTGCAATAGCTCAAATGGTTCTAGAGATATCATGTGGAAACGAAAGTGTTATAACAGACAGAATTTGCTTATTTATGACCTTGACCTTTGACCTTTTGACATCAAAATCAATAGGGTTCTTCTTTAGTCCATAGGGAGTTGCTATGCTAAATTTCATTGCAAAAGCTCAAAGGGTTCTCGAGATATCGTGTGGAAACGAAAGCGTCACAGACAGACAGAAAGACGGACGGACAGAAGGAAGGACGGACAAACCCAAATTAATATCCCCCACTTTTCAAGCGGGAACCGAAAAAAAAAACCATGGACGTGTTTGTATAATCTGGCCAGGTATGTTCAGCCAACCAAATCATGGACATTTAAACCATAAATGTTTCGTACAAATGGTTCCTGCAGATCACACGCCAAATGCGCCCATCTTCTTTATGAAATTATGATAAAAAAAATCTATAATTTTTTTTAAATCTCTTATCAAAAAATTATATAAATCATTTTGCTATGAGACTAACACGATAACCACTACGCTACACATATCATTGTGATATTTGACATTATTGACATCATGTTTGTGATATATTTACATCCACTGAATATTTTCTCCTTTATTTCTTAAGAAATCCCATTTCGTTCATCACTGCGTAAACTACAGTAGGCATGTCGCATGTACAGATTTCTTAATCAGTGGCTGTTTCATCAATGAAACGTATAAAGACGTTCGCATCATTAATACAATAATTAATCTTTTTAATCCTACTTTAATTGATTATTTAAACAGATATAAATATAAACAATAAAATGTCTTTCTTTGTTTATTATTACTGGAATGAACAGTCGCAGCTATTGCAGCAAAAAAATTACATAACCCGCTTACGCGGGTTATGTATTTTTTCTGCAACAGCTGCTTCCGTTCATTCCAGTTATAACAAACAAAGAAAGCATTTTATTGTTTAAATGACCATTGAATACATGGACTTAAACTATTTCCCGCAAAATGCGAATGTTTTGTCACAAAAGTGTAGTGGGTCTTTGCGCCATATTTTTGTAATCAAAAATTGTATATGTTTTATTACAAACTTTTAGGATTATCTTCAAAAAATGGAGCGAAGACCCATTCATATCGAAAAATTGTTATAAAGTATGAAAAAATTATCCTTTTTGCCCTCTTCAGTGTGTGTATGATATTTCATAGACACATACTAGACAGTCTGTTTGTAAATTGTAGAGATTTTGCATAAAGTATACCGAAATATCAAAGTAAATTTTAATATTAAATGTAATATTATACTAAACCAAAAAAGTGACTTTGGACCCCCTTAGAAAACGCGGACCCCTCTTCGAAAAGACAGTTCTATGTGAAATAGTTATAAACAGTCACCGGTACAACTGAAGTTTTAAAAGGTCAATGATCCAACGACTACCCCCCCCCCCCCCCCAACCCCCAAGTAGACTTTTCATGTTTGGAAAATGAGTTTACGTTTCTTATTATTTCTATATTGATTTTCTTTGCTTGTCAAGGAATTTCTGTGTTGGAAATTTCTTTTTGACTGGAATGGACCCCCTGGAGAAAGAAGAGGCGGGACAAGGCGAGCGAAGTGCCTATGAGGCGACAAACATGAAGTGAAACATTAAATCTCAATTATATTAAATCTATCTCAACATTTTTTTATTTTGTTATCTAATAGGTGTACTTAATTTGGTATTATTTTCTCTGAGAATCTTTTATGAATCAGAGAAAAATATTTGTTAGGTATAAAGTGAAGTTCCTCAAAAGTGCGTTGGACCAAGCTAGAGTAGAGAATGAATGACATTTTAGGAACAAGAGCAGTCCCGCAGCAAATGTTTTAGGGGGTGGGGTTAACCTCCTAAAAAAACCCTGCCCTCCCCCTACACAAAAAGCCGGATCTTTCTCCTACAATTTGGTACATATTTCCTAAACCTGAAATTAGCCAGTAGTGACCTTAATTTTTTTGTATTTGTTTGTGAAGAAGGTAGGTGGCAGGGGAGCATCGAAATGAAAATGAATACATTTAAAGCATTTTAAGACTGTAACAAGAGGCCAATGGGCCATATCGCTCACCTTAGTGATTTGTTCTCTACGAGAATCGTGACTTTGTAATAGTGCCCTGCCTCCACCCTACCCCTGTTGTAATGATTTCAACAATTTAGAATCTACACTATCCCAGGATGCTTTCTGGCCAATTGGTACTTAAGAAGAAGATTTTTTGAAATACAGGGTGTCCGAAAAGAAAAGTAACAGTTTTACATTTTGATAACCGCTAAATCTCGAGCTGATCAAAAAACTACGAGAAAAAATTAAAACCGGTTTAGGTATATGAATCATTTTAATTAAATATCAATTGGCATCAACTTTTCTCAAACAATTTTATAGAAATAAACCACGAAATCATTAATTTTTGTAATGTGAGCATAATATGTAAGGTTTTTGTGAATGGATGTATCGAAAACGACGATTCTTTGACCTGTAAAACGTGTGATTTTGATAGGAACATATATAATCCAAATAATCTCAATGATTTTTGTTTGGACGCTCCATCAAAATATCGAATTTTTATCTCATTCTGGACTGTTCCATAAAATTTTAGAGTAAATTTTACATGAGAGTATCCAAACAAATATTGCCTTGAAAATGCATAAAGTTATCTTGGTGATTTGTTTTCCAACGCTCTATAAAGTTTTGCCCCTGCAAAAAATGGTACATCAGACCCACTTTGAAATGTTTAAACTGGCTACAAGAAATAATATTCATCCAGAGTACTTGCAGGTATTTTAATGCCAAAGTAGATTCGTGGACGTGGTCTACGCGAGACAAAAGGAAAAGCACATTTAATGTTGATTTGAAGTCAATTGTAGTCAAAAAATGATGTTATCATGTGTTGTAGTAACTGAATCACCAGCATTGTATATATCCATTATTTGCAATGCTTTTCTGGCCAATTGGTACTCAAAAAGAGAATAGGAGGTGCACCACAATAAGTGTATGAAGAAGACCAGACATTGAAAACAATTTTGAAACGTCACAAAACTACAGGGACGGCGCCGGGTGATCCGAAAAGAAAAGTAACAGTTTTACATTTTGATAACCGCTAAATCTCGAGCTATTTCTATGAAACTGATATCATTCGAAAGGTCTCAAACGAAAGTTTTTACTACGAGAAAAAATAATACACTAAATCTTATAACGTCCCGACATCATGACGTCATTTTAATTAAAGGTTATTTCAATATGGCACGACTAATGTCAGAACAGTGTATTTTTATCGTCAAACAATTTTATGAAACGAAATGTGTAATAGATGTTAAGCGAAACTTTGGATCTCATTTTAAGAATTGTAATGTGAGCAGGAAACATGTCTACAAAATTATTTCTAAATTCGAGCGACAGGGATCAGTAGCAGATGCGCCAAAGCAGGTCAGCCGAGGTCAAGTCGGAGATACGAAAATGTAAGTACGCTACAAGAAATTCTCTCTAACAGCCCAGAAAAATCAGTAAAACGTTCCTCCTCAGAGACTGGAATCCCTAAAACTTGTGTTCATGACATATATAGGAAAGATCTCAAACTTTTTCCATACAAAATTCAGATAATGCAGAGTTTGAGTATCTCGGATCAGGTTCAAAGATTTGATTTTTGTCGTTGGGCAGCTGACGTTGCTGACAATTACGCAGATTTCATTTCAAAATGATTGGTTTTCAGACGAATTACATTTCCTCATATCTGGACATACATGTAAACAAAACATGAGATTCTGGGGAAATGAACAGCCTCATTGTTACACGGAGAGACCATTGCATAGCGAACAAGATGTGTTTGTGAAACACTATGCCCCCGGCGGCAACAAAGTTAAAAACATATTTCTAGCATAAAGGTCACAGTCAAGGTCACAAGGTCATTGATCTTGGTGTCATTTGAAAGAACTTAATTAGTGGAGTATGCATACAAAATATGAAGTCTCTATTTTTTATTGTTCAAAAGTTATAGTGAATGTTCAAAAAAGCTATTTTTTAGCATATAGGACACAGTCAAGGTCACAAGGTCATTGACCTTGGTGTCATTTGAAAGAGCTTAATTAGTGGAGTATGCATACAAAATATGAAGTCTCTATCTTTAATGGTTCAAAACTTATAGCGAAGATTAAAGTTTGCAGGAAAAAACTATTTTAGAGAACGTGATCCGAGCATGCCAGGAGGAAGATCGTCACAGCCGTGGACGTGGTCTACGCGATGACACACATCAGTCTACTTAAAAAAAAAGAAAACTGTTTGATCTCCAAGACAATTTTGGCAGTGTATAATTATCGCATAAGGTCATTGATGTTTAAATTTACGCTAGTAGAAAAAAACACTTTATTTTTCAATATCAATGGTTATTTGCTGTTCGGTCACAAATGAAAAAAAGATTCTTTTCCCCTCATTTTTTTGTTTGTTTTTGGAGTTCTTGGCCGCCAAACGATCCAGTTGACAGACAGCGCCGCCCCCGACAGCAAGAAGACCATGCAGAATCCGCAATGAAAAAGGGGCTATTTCCCATAGCAAAATATGAACACTCTAGTTAACAACACATTAAAAACGCACGTGATATTTCTAATACTGGTAGTTTCTAATGTTTGCAGTTTGTTTATAGAAACATTTTATTTATTTTGCACTCCATTGACATGATCATAGATTGACCTGAACCACGTGTTCGAAGTAACATGTAAACATGTATTTAGCGTAAACGTATTCAATCAACAATTGGTCAGTTGCTCGTGGTAAGATTCTCTGTGCGTATTAATAGCAATAGCCATATAAGGCAAACAAAAGGTTTGTCAGTGTAGCATATCGGTTGCTAGTGAGCTGTAATTTTTGCACTTAAGTATAAGATGTATTAATTGTTATTTACCCCCCCCCCCCCCCACTTCCTTAAGCCACCCATTTCTGTTGAAAATCATGAAAGTCTTTCAGAAAGGTGTAGAACGCCACATTTCCACAGGACATGTTTCGCAGAAGACAATTTCCTGTTTACTGCCAATTTTATTTATATTTTATACTCAACAAAAAAAGAAACGCATATTGTTTTACTCGTCAAAGAAATTTTTAAAATGTACATGAAACAACTATTTTTTATATCATTGGATACCTGTGACCTTTTTAAAGGACAACATGGGGTTTTAAAACCCAAGTGTTGAATTATCTCCCTTGATTAAACATGTTTATGAAAGTAGTGTTTTTCATGATTTCTTCTAAATCAGATGTCTATTTTCATTGATATTTTGGATTTAGAGAAACTTTTAACACTTCTATAAAACCCATATTTAAGATTTGATTGCAGTGTTAATACTGCAATGCTATGCCTAAACAAAGGTGAATACAACCAGGCTAACGATGATACTAAATGGAGCTACGCAACAGGAAGTTGCAACTGTATTTAAAATAAATCAATGGGCTTTGCAACCTTAAAACTAACGTCTGAAGACCACTATCTGGCCATCCGCAGGTAACCACAACCAGGCAGGACCGTCAGACACCCCCCCCCTTCATCACCTCATGTGATTCAGAACTTGCTGTAAAAACTGCTGCTACAATTGCTGGATGAAAAAATCAGCATAAAAATGCATAAATTGTTCGCATGAAACTAAAATTAGATGATATTCCCCCACGATATCCGTACATTGGAAACCCACTAGCATTGAGACTTTGCACAGTACATATTGTTATGCCCCTTGAATTTGGGGGCAATGAAAATGACCTCAACTTGACTTTTCAATTAACAACATTGATTTTTATCACAACACACTCTAAAATCGCTTAAAAAATACAAGGTTTAAACTGAAAACTTAGAATTTCATATTATTCTGATTATGCGTTTCTTTTTTTGTTCAGTATATATTGAACAGAACATTCTTTCTCCTTCTACAGATATATATAGAAATTTCTAAAGGCGCACAACATTTGTAAACCACATAGCTCTTTATGGGATATAATTCTACCGGTAAAATCTTAATAAAATGAAGCACAAATTAAATTTTTCTTATAAAATAGAAAAATATAGTTCAAAGCACTTTATTACCCACATAATTAAATTATACATAGAGTTTTGATGTCAAATATATGAATTACAACAGGATAGGCCAGTCCACAAATTTCTCTGATAAAGTATGACAAAATGCTCTGGTTGCCATGGAAACAAGAGGTCATATGACCGGGTAGATATATTTTTTTGAAGGACTAATCATATGCATTATGTTCACAAAATTTGAGCAAGAAATAAATTTTTCCACTTTCCATGATTATATAGGGTAAAGCTCAATGCTTACTGACATGGCCTCTTAATTTTGATATTGTTTTGATTTTTATGTTAAAAAGACATTGCAACCCTTATTTTATTGTTAGCAGTATCAAAATCATTTTATCACAATTCAACAAAAAAAATCAATACAGTATTCCATTTTAGCATTCATTTTTTGTAATAATGTTTTTGGTAAACTGTGGATTTTAAAATATACTTATTCTTCACCGGTATTACTCTTTATCAATTAAAAAAAGTTGTATTTCAATTTAATGACATAATGTTTATTTCAAAAATATATGTAATAAATGATTGCAATACAAGAGATTTTATATAAAAAAAATCTTTAAACAGGGAAACAATCCAATGATTAAGCATTATATTATCAACTTTAAGTCTTCCTTTCGTTAATTTTAACCCCTCGTAAAAGGAATGTGTTTAGATTTTGTTCAGAGTCTCGATATATCTCCAGACCCCTATACAAAGGACGTGACTTAGTCACTGTTCAATGTAATCAGTCGACACCGGTGTAGACAGCACTCGGTAGCAACAATAATAACGTAATACTTCGTCTAATGCAGGAACGTAAGATACCAAAGAAACTTACAATAGTTGTACAAGTCAGTGCAGTTTACAAACAGATCAGGGACCTATGTACTAACGGGATAGGTAAATTTCGCGTTATCTCGTTAAAAACGGGAGTTTGTAAGTTAACTTTTAATCATATCTCTAATG
>NW_026941673.1:0-13297 GCF_032062105.1 Saccostrea cuccullata
TTTCTTTTCCGAAGCTTTAATTCTCGCTCTTTATTTTCATCAAGAATATGATCTAATTCTCTTTCCCGTAATTGTCGTTGTCGTTGTAGTTGTTGTTGTCGTTGTTGTTCTAATTGAGCTCTTCTCTGTAATCTTTTCGCATTTCTTTTCCTAAGCTCTAATTCTCGCTCTTTATTTTCATCAAGAATTCGTTCTAATTCTCTTTCCCTTTTTTTCCATTCTAATAATCGTTGAGCATGTAACTGGTTTTCTCTAGTAGAATCCATGACCCCACCACAGGCAGGGAGCTGGATCTGACTGTAAAATGAGCTGAAAGTAGGAGAAAAGCCGTATTTATACAGTGGATGACGTCACAATGCATAGGTAAGCATATTTTTTGCACAAGGCCCTAAACAAACTTGAATCGCTGCCAAGTATTTACCTGTGTAGTCAGCATAAAAAAAAAACGTAGGTTAAACGTATTTTTACAGGGCCCTTACAGATGATGCAACAGGTATAAAAGTCGCTGCCAAAATCGTAGTAGCAGCGTATAGTATATAATGTAAACACAGTGTAAACACACCCCCGTATTTAGGGGGATTATATGTACTGAATTGAACCGGCTATCCCCCACAGGGACTGCACTCGCCTGACCCACCTATCCCCTCCAGGGGCTGCACTCAGTTGACCCAGCTATCCCCCCAGGGGCTGCACTCAGTTGACCCAGCTATCCCCCACCAGCCCCAAAAGTGCACTCAGTTGACCCAGCCATCTAGGCGTCTTATACTACTAAGATATATTAATAGTGTAAATAATGTGACACTGTCAAATAAGCACGAACTCACGCGCATGCACGTGCGCTTTGCTCTGATTGGCTGAAACAAAAATCTCAATATCTTTTCTGTTTTTTGACGAAATGCTATGAAATTTAAAACATAGGCATACTTTAGGAGGTTCTACAATATGATATATAAAAATTTTCAAGAAACCACGCGCATCCACGTGTGCTGCGATCTGATTGGCTTAAACTTTAAATGCCTATAACTTTTTTGATTCTCAACAAAACAGGATGAAATTTAGAATATGAATAGATATGACGGATTCCTACATCATGCTACTATCAAACTTGAATGCAAGGACATGCATGCACGTGTGCGCGTGCAATGCCTTAAATAATCGATTTACTTGATATAGTCGTAAATTTTTGATGAAAGGTTTTGAAACTCAAAGAATAGAAACATATTAAAAGTGTAGTCAAGATGATATGGCTTTCATGCATTACACCTGCGCGCGCGTGCAATGCTCAAATGACTTGTATACTTGATATGACCGTTAGTTTTATATTTCTTTATGAAATACTTTGATGACCTTGACCTTTGACCTCTTGATCCAAAGGTCACAATCCAGCTCAAGTTCATAGATGTATTTACAAACTCACTTTAACAAATGCTTAGAATAAGTAAGTCACCCCCCCCCCCCACACCCCCACCCTTCTCCTGAAAAAAAAATCAATAGCAACGTAGGAAATTTCTCTGAAACTCAATCGACACCTGGGATCGACATAAAATTCCACTTAAGGTGCAGAAAAGACTTCATAGAAAGTTTCCTGAAAGTTTTACGGTGAGTCTCTAAAGTGTATAGAAATTATGAATTTTTACGGCAAAAATTACAAATTCTGTCGTGTTTGAAATTTAAGTGCAGACGAACAAAGATATGATAAAAACCTTTTAAAGCCTATTTCTCTAAATGTCGTTAATAGCACTCAATTCTACTGATATGAATTAGTATTTTAATACCAAGTATTCTTCTCTTATTTTACCTTTGAAATTTATCTGAATTTTTTTTAGAATGACACAATCCCCAGAAATAGCGAGTTTCGGTATATTAAAAAGCAGTACACGTTTCTTCCCCGTAAAACATCAGGTATTTGAATTCATGAAAGAAAATATTAATGAGGGAGTGTTAAACAATACCTGTCACATTAGATGACACCAAAAAACCATGGTACTTACACGACATTTTCTGATTTTTTTTGCATCTGCAAACAGGGCTACCCCCAAATCCACGTGTTTTCAATGTCTTTATAAACATCTCAAAAGCACCCCGGGAAGTAGCCCCCTATGCCCTGGAAAAATAGTTCCTGTCAAAAAACTTTATTTATTTACAGAGTAGATAAAATTTCCTAGGCACAGGTACCAGAGTTGTCAAAATGGCCTGGAAGGAAATAAAAAAACTCTCAAAAGAAAGGAAAATCGGCTTTATATGTATGGAACTACAATTGACTGAGTTCATTTTGATTGGTCAATTACCGGTGTGGTACCCCTAGTCGCCTTGAACCCAGTCCTGTCTTCCTGAATAAAACCAACTCCGAGCCCGATGTAAAAATCCTAGTAGAGAAATGAGAATTTGAATTTTGCTGCCTTATTATGTTCCCCAAACGAAGTTTGGGAACATATTGTTTTTACTCTGTTTCTTATTATGTTCCCCAAACGAAGTTTGGGAACATATTGTTTTTACTCTGTTTCTTATTATGTTCCCCAAACGAAGTTGGGGAACATATTGTTTTTACTCTGTTTCTTATTAAGGTCTTCCGTCTTCACGGAAGACCTTATAGTGATTCTATTGTTTCTTATTATTATTATTATTATTATTCTTATTTTTTTGACTTTCTAATTTTGTGCACGCGATTTCTCGAATACTACTGGATGGAATGACGTGAAATTTTCAGAAATGATGTGTCGTAATATGAATTTAGTATATCCGAGAGAAAATTAGGAATCTCACTTCCGGTGCCAAGTTAGGGACAATTTCCTGAAATAAAAATGACATTTTGTCCGCGATTAAACTCAAAAACGATAAAAGATATCAACATGAAACTTTCAGGGATTATAGATCGTGATATATACCATCCAGGACGCGACTCTTCGTTCGTCGTCGGTACTTCCTGTCGTTAGGAGAAGCGAATTGAAAAAATCGCATTTTCTAACTTTTTTGTTTTTCAATATTTTTTATTAATTTTTGGAATGATAATAGAGACTTTTTGATTGATGCTTACTATGTAAGTTGTTTGGATATTGGTTCGTCTGAACTCTAGATATTAACATTTGAAAATCTGAAGCGGGACCAAGATGGCGGCTCTCTCTGTCAACTCCGCCATTTCGCGAGTAGGGGTTTATGGAGGCAGCTGAGCGTTTGATTAAACGATTCTGACATAAGGATACATGAAATGTAAAAAACTACTTCGACTCTCACGTAGTACTGAAATGGTTGGAGGAGTTACCTCCCGTTACTTGTTTATATTATAATAGATAATCAATGTAAATATTGTAATTAATTGGTCAATTGACAAAAGAATTATACAAGTATTATTGAAAAATGATGTTCTGTTAGAAAATAATAATAGTGTTGCCAAAAGAAAGGCAGTCTGTGGTATTTTATCAATATGATATCTGATAACTTTTGATCATTGATTAAGTTGAGGTACAAGGCGGCAGTACAGCCAATTGGCTTGTGTCTTCTCTTTGGTACAGAAACCAATTAGTGTATCGATCAAATGGAATTGTGCAAAGTTGCCGTAGTCAGTGACTAGTTAAAATATAGCTTTGTGACGTTGGCTATAGGTTTGTCATTAGGACAGAGAAGCTCTTACAAAGTTAAATACTGTGTCAGTATATTGTAGCTACTTGGCTAGAGTTATATAGGCAACTTGGTAAGCAGTAAGACACCAGGCAGGTGTTAAAGGCTAAATCAAGAGGCACCAGGCAGGTGGCTGTTGACTTATATAGTCAGTTGTATGGTGAGGCAATTGTCATATGGCACCAGGCAGGTGCCGGTATTAACTGAAGATATATAAGTGTTCAAAGCACTTAGGTCATTTGATTTAAAGACACCAGGCAGGTGTCATATTATTATCTGTAAATATTGCATTCAATCATATCCCCAGTAAAACTCGGTAATCCGAGCACGGACCTACTTACCCGCTCAGGTCCGACACATTACAGTAGTAAGTTGCAATTGAGTGTCAATCTTAAAACTTAATTTCCGTTTCACTGCTTTAGTGTAACTGGGCTAGATACAATATGTAATGTGTATAATGTGTTACATATACTTTCTTAACGTCGAAATAAAATAAAGGCGCTAAGAATGTTTTATTTTTAAAATTTAATTGAAGCTATCATACTTATTTAATAGATCAGTCCAAAGAAAAGGCGCAAATATTTACTCGTGGCGTTTGGCGCGAAATTATGAATGCTTTTTATAATTCTTAGACAGGTGAACTGTTGCAAAAGTACAAAAGTATGTTTAGAGCAGTACTCTCAATAGCTTAATGGTTAGCGCGTTGAGGATAAGAAAGTAAAAAAAAAAAGCGCATTCACGTTGGCGACAAGGGTTCAATCCTCCTTGTGACCAAAATTTTGAATCTCTTTTCAGCTCGATTTTACGTGGGTTTCTTTTCCTAAAACGGACGGAAGACCTCTCGTTGCTCGCAACGAGATCGTATCTAGTTAAGGTCTTCCGTCTTCACGGAAGACCTTATAGTGATTTTACTGTTTCTTATTATTAAGGTCTTCCGTCTTCACGGAAGACCTTCTAGTGATTCTACTGTTTCTTATCATTATTATTCTTATTTTTTTCCCCAAAATTTTGTGCACGCGATTTCTCGAAAACTATTCAGTAGTTTTCTGTGAAAATTTCAGGAATTATGCGTCATTATATGAAGTTGTGGCATGGATAGGAAAATTTGGAATACTCACCTTTGGTTCCAAGTTATTGACACTTTTCTGATTTTAAAATGCAGTTTTGTCCCCCCTTTTTTTCTAAAATGGTTTAAGATATTATCTGGAGACGTGTAAGAGATTATAGATGATGACTTTTAGATGTGACGAATCACCTTTTCGTGTGTCGTCGGTACTTCCGGTTGCTACCGGAAGCGAAATTAAAAAGTACGTTTTTTCTAACTTTTTTGTTTTTCAATATTTTTCATTGAATTTTAGAATGTTAATAGAGACCCTTCTTATAATGCTTACTATATAATTTGTTTGAATATTGATAAATCCAAACTCTAGAAATTAACATTCAAAAATCTGAAGTGGGTCCAAAATGGCGGCTGTCTCTGTCAACTCCGACATTTCGCAATAGGGGTTTACGGAGGCAGCAGAGCGTTTGCTTGAACGAAAGTAAAATAAGGATAAAAGAAGTGTAAAGGAATACTAGGATTGTCACGTCGTTGTTACGTTGCAAACGTGTGTCAAACTATGTTTAATCCATGGTGGTCTCAAACGTCTTCTATAATTGGTTTTGGCTGGTTCTCAAAGTAGAAAAAGAAAAGACTAAATGTGCATATGAAATACGATACCTAGTATCTTTTACTTTTTGCGGAAAAACAGATTTTAAACCATAGTTATAAGTAATAGTTTTTAAGAAACATATATAGTAAGTATTAAACGTAACCACCGTTTTCCTAATGCACACTTGAATTAAACAAATAGAAAAGACAGAAAAAAGAAAACCATATCTAAAAAGATAATTTAATGGAGTTTATATCATCATTCTTGTCTCAATGATCTCATTCAAGTTATCAAACATAAATGGTGTCTGATTCCTTGACCGTCGTAGGGCGACACGCTTTTCGGCGAAGCAATTCAAGCTGTACATGAAAGTTTAAGTAATCGGGATATTTCATTATAGGGATAAACAGCAAAATAAAAATCAGTTGAAAATTATAGCAGTTTCACTGATTTAGTGCTAGTTATCTATATACGATATGGAATGTGTAAATGCGTTAAATATACTTTCTAAACAATGAAATTTAAGCTATACGAACATTCTTTTTTTATTTCCATTGAAACATAATCACACCTAGTTAATGGAACATTCCAAAGAAAAAGGCTCAAAGATTTCTTCGATTCGTTTGACGCAAAATTATGAATAGTGATCCGCCTTTCATTATTCTAAGACAGATGTACTGTTGCAGAAGTATATAAATGTATATTTAAAGCTGTGATCTCAATAGCGTAATAGTCAGCGCTTTGGATTTTTGCGCTGGCGACCCGGGTTCAATCCCCTTTGTTTCCATAAAAAGTTATATCACTTTTCAGCTCGATTTTGCGGGTTTTTTTTCCAGAATTGGACGGAAGACCTCTCGTTGCTCGCAACGAGTTTCTTTTCTAGTTATTATTCTTATTCTTATTATTCTTTTTTTTGACAAAATTTTGTGCAGGCGATTTCTCGAAAACTATTCAGCGGTTTTTCATGAAACTTTCACAAAATATGAGTTATAATATGAAGTTGTTACTTTCGATGCAAAATTTGGAAAATTCGCTTCTGGTGCCAAGTTATGGACAATTTCCTGATTTTAAAATGCAATTTTGTCGCCCCTTTTTATCGAAAACGGTTAAGGATATGAACTGGAGACTTCTTGGAGATGATAGATCATGACTTTGTGGTTTGCAGAATCACCTTTTTGTGCGTCGTCAGTACTTCCGGTCGTTACGAGATGCAAATTTAAAAAAATCGTATTTTCTAACTTTTTTGTTTTTCAGTATTTTTCATTTATTTTCAGCTTGTTTATAGAAACCCTTCTAATAATGCTTACTATATAATTTGTTGAATGGTGATAAGTCTAAACTCTAGATATTAGCATTCAAAAATCTGAAGCGGGTCCAAAATGACGGCTGTCTCTGTCAACGCCGACATTTCGCAATAGGTGTTTACGGAGGCAGCCGAGCGTTTGTTTGAACGAAAGTAACATAAGAATAAATGAAAGGCAAAGGAATACTTGGATTGTCACGTCGTATTTATGTTGCACTTCTGTGTCAAACTAACGTCTTCTATAATTGGTTTTGGCTGGTTTTCAAAGTAGAAAAAGAAAAGACTAAATGTGCAAATGAAATTCGATACCTAAGATCTCTTGTGCATCGCCGAAAAACAGATCTTAAATCATACTTATAAGTAATGCTTTCTCAAAAAAGAATATCAATTAATTTTGTCAATATAAATATTAACCACTGTTTTTCCTATGCACACTTGTGTCATATTAAACTAATAAATTAGACAAAAATAAGAAAACGTTTTTTTTAAAGATCGCTTCATGGAGTTTATTTTAGCATTCTTGTCTCAAAGACCTGATTCAAGTTATTGAGCATAAACGATATCGGATTCCTGACAGTCGTAGGGCGAGTCATGTTTTCCTGCGAAACTTTTCAACCTTTTTCGATTAACTATTCGGGATAGTTCACTTTGAGGATAAACAGGAAATTGAAAAAAAAATCATAACCGTTTCACCGCTTTAGTGTTACATGCATATGTACAATATGGAATTTGTAAAATGTGTTAAACATACTTTCTAAACTTCGAATCTTAGGCTATAAGAACGTTCTTTTCTTTTAATTTCATTAAAGCTATCACTCCTATTTAATAGAACATTCCAAAGAAAAGGGGCGAAGATTAACTCATGGCGTTTGGCGCTAAAATTTGAATAGTGACCCGCCTTTCATAATTTTAAGAGAGAAGCACTGTATCATTGATATATACAAGTAGATTTAGAGTAGAGGTCCCGATAGCGTAATATTTAGTGCGTTGGAATTTCATGTGGCGACTTTGGTTCAATCCCCCTTGTGTGCAAATCTTTTTTTTTACTTTTCAAATCGATTTTACGTGTTCTTTCCGGAATCGGACGGAAGACCTCTCGTTGCTCGCAACGAGTTTCATCTAGTTCTTATTATTATTCTTTTTTTTGACAAAATTTTGTACAGGCGATTTCTCGAAAACTATTCAGCGGTTTTTCATGAAACTTTCACAAAATATGTGTCATTATATGAAGTTGTTACATCCGTAGAGAAATTTGGAAAAATTGCTTCTGGTGCCAAGTTATGGACAATTTCCTGATTTTAAAATGCAATTTTGTCGCCCCTTTTTATCGAAAATGGCTCAAGATAAAACCTGGAGACTTATTGGAGACGATAGTTTGTCACTTTGTGGTTTGCGGAATCACCTTTTCGTGCGTCGTCAATACTTCCGGTCGTTACGAGATGCAAATTTAAAAAAATCGTATTTTCAAACTTTTTTGTTTTTTAGTATTTTTCATTTATTTTTGGTATATTAATAGAAGTTCTCCTAATAATGCTTACTATATAATTTGTTTGAATGTTGATAAATCTAAACTCTAGATATTAGCATTCAAAAATCTGAAGCGGGTCCAAAATGGCGGCTGTCTCTGTCAACGCCGACATTTCGCAATAGGGGTTTACGGAGGCAGCTGAGCGTTTGCTTGAACGAAAGTAACATAAGGATAAATGAAATGTAAAGGAATATTTAGATTGTCACGTCGTAGTTTCGTTGCAGTTCTGTGTCAAACTAAAGGTATATTCCAAGTTCTTCTCAAACGTCTTCTGTAATTGATTTTGGCTGTTTCTCAAAGTAGAAAAAGAAGACTAAATGTGCAAATGTAATAAGATACCTACTATCTTTTGTTTTGAACCACGGAAAAACAGATCTTCAGTCAAAGTTATAAGTACATTGTAATAGTTTTTCAAGAAACAATATTCGATATATATCTATATATAGTAAATATAAAAAGTAACACATGTTTTTCTCATGCACACTTGTGTCATATTAAATTAATACAAAAGATAAAAGATAAGAAAACCATTTCTTCATAAAATTGTTTGATGGAGTTTATATTAACATTCTATTCTCAAGGATCTGATTCAAATAATGATATTGAACATAAAATAATGGTATCTGATTCTTTTCACGTCGTAGGGCGAGACATGTTTTTTTGGCGAACCATTTTAACTTATCACGATAGTTCACTATGGGGATAAACAGGAAATGAAAAAGTTTAAAATTACATGTATAGGCATTTCACTGCTTTATTGTTATTTACCTAAATACGATAAAGAATGTGTACAGTGTGTTGTTAAATATACTTTTTAAACCTCGAAATTTAGGCTATAAAATGCTCTTTAAGCTATCTACACCTATTACTGGAACATTTGATACAAGCATTCAAATATCTACGAAACGAACGAACGACCTATCCAAAAATTGAAAAAAAAGGAGCGAAGATATACTCGTAGCGTTTGGCGTGAAATTATGAATAGTGGCCGCCTTTCATAATTCTTGGACAGGTGTACTCTTGCAGAAGTATATACAAGTACATTTAGAGCACTAGTCCCACTAGCGTAATGGTTAACACGATGGAAATAAAAGAGAAAAAAAGCGTCAAGAGTGGATTTTCAGGCTGGCGACCTGGGTTCAATCCCCCTTGTGACCAAAATTTTAATCACTTTTTTAGTTCGATTTTACATGTTTTTCCCCCAGAATCGGACGGAAGACCTCTCGTTGCTTGCAACGAGTCGTTTCTAGTTATTATTTTTCTTATTCTTCTTCTTCTTCCTGGGTACTTTTTTGTCCGGGAATGATCTTGTAAACTATACATCCGACTAAGGTGAAATGTTTTTAGGGTCAGTAGACATGTTATGTAGATTTGCGGAACGAAGGTCATTTTGCGCGCACGTGCTTGCAAGAGCGTGCACGTGCAACATTTGAAATGACCGATTTAATTGATATAGGCGTAACTTTTTAAATTTTTGATGAAATACTTTGAAACTTATAACATAAGGATATATTAGTAGCATAGACAATATGACATGGTCAAAATAGCAAGATCTCACGCGCATGCACGTGCGCTTTGCTCTGATTGGCTGAAACTAAAATCTCAATATCTTTTTTGTTTTTTGACGAAATCCTTTGAAATTTTGAAAATAGCCATGCATTAGAATATCCTACAACATGATATATAGCAATTATCATGAGAACACGTGCATGCACGTGCGCTGCAATCTGATTGGCTTAAACTTTAAATTGCTATAACTCCCTTGATTTTCAACCAAACAGGATGGGATTTGGAACATAGATAGATATACTGGATTACTACAAGAAAATATGGTCACCATGCACATGCATACATGTGCATGTACGTGAGCTGCAATCTGATTGGCTGAAACTTTAAACAGCTATAACTCCCTTGGTTTTCAACAAAACGGGGTGGGATTTAGAACATAGATAGATGTAACGGACATCTACAAGAAGATATGTTCACCATGCTCATGTATGCACGTGCGTGCACGTGAAATGAGCAAAATCAAAAAACACTTGAATGAGCGTATCTTTTTAATACTTTTGGATTAAATGCTTTAATATTTAGTATGTAAAAATATATAGATTGTGTAGACAAGATGATATGGTCATTACGCACATGCATTCACATGCGCAAGCAAAATTTGAATGAACTTTGTACACTTCTGGGTAAACGTTATTAAAGTCTCAAATGCATCGAGTTTGTCTTATTTGTTGAAGCTTACAGGGAATATGGCACCAAAAGGGAGTTGGGGAGCGTTTGGGGAACATCTGTAACGGTCCCCGTTACAATTAGCACTAGTTCTTCATAAGTTTTCATCTTACTTCTAAAGATTTTTTGTTAAAAAAATCTTTTTTGAGAAAAAAACAACACAAAAGCACTTGTTTTCTTTTTGTTCTTTTAAAATATGTTTTGGAGTGTGTAAAAATGTTGTTGTCTGATTGGACAAAAAAATAATTACTTGTACATGATATATATTTCTAGCAACTTTCAGTTATCGTTCTTGACTTCCATATTTGGAAATCGTCCAGACCTGTTTAAGCTCCTTCTAGGCACCTTATTTCACATTAAGAAGACATTGTATTTTTACCTTTACAGCTTAATTAATTAATACACACTCTTGTTTTCATTAGGTCATCTGAGTCACTCAGGGACCTAATCCGAGATTCCTCTGACTCTAACCTCTGCTTTTATATTGTGACTTGTGCAGGGGAGAGTCAGAGCGGAGGCCATATTGAAAAGTGGGAATATCGCGATACTGCTTGGTGTCGCAACTCTGCCTACCTTTTATAACTTTATTTCGCGGAGCTAACTCCCGAGACGTGAGAAATCAGTAAAACAATTATTTTCCTACTTGTTAATCGTCATTAATACCGGTATGATGCTTTCGCCGTTTAAACGACCCTATCACCGACAAATGAAGCATCACTTGAATTAGGTCGCCTGTCCTCGCCATTCGACTTCTTTGCGCATGACGTCAGCACACAAATACACAAAATTCCAATCAGTTTGAATGTAACACGTGCTCAAAACACGTGTGGACCTTTCGGAAAAATATGAAAGTGTTGTGAAAAAATAAATAAAACAACATAATGATGTTTCATTTATTTATTGATAAGGAAAGCAACTGTCAGAAACGACTTTTATGCTAATATGAGGTTTAAAACACCACACATGATATTTTCACGTGATAATTTGTCAATCGGCAATCCTCGGCTGACTCCGCTAGGCTCCATTCAAACCTCGGATGTGATAGGTGGAGGAATACGCATCAGATCGCTACATTTCTCCGCCGGAAATTGCCTTGTCACTCATTTCATATTTCGCTCTGCCTAAAGTTCTTAGAAAAGGTTTCTTTATTTGTGTAATTCCTCGTGTTAATTACAACCAAATGTTAGTATTCTTTGAAAGCAAGTGTTGGGTGTGCAGCAAAGTAATTCGGATTTCAAAAGTATAATATTTGAATGAAATTCATTCAAATAAGATCACATGACTGAATCAGCAAGATGGACAGATCACCGTTGACGTCCGAGGTTATGTGCGAGGTACGAGTCATCCGAGGAACTCCGATTGATAATTTGTTTGTGTATTTATGTGTGACATCATGCGCAAAGAAGTCGAATGGCGAGGAGGCCACCTTATTCAAGTGATGCTTCATTTGTCGGTGATAGGGTCGTTTAAACGGCGAAAGCATCATATTAATGACGATTAACAAGTAGGAAAATAATTGTTTTACTGATTTCTCACGTCTCGGGAGTTAGCTCCGCCAAATAAAGTTGTAAAAGGTAGGCAGAGTTGCGACACCAAGCAGTATCGCGATATTCCCACTTTTCAATATGGCCTTCGCTCTGACTCTCCCCTGCACAAGTCACAATATAAAAGCAGGGGTTAGAGTCAGAGGAATCTCGGATTATCAGGGATCTATAACGAGATTGGATTGCTATCTCTTTTCGTCCGTTGTCGTGCATCTATAGTTCGTCGGTCGTAAAATTTTGATCATCTTCTGCTTCTCTGGAACAAGTAAAACCAATTTTAAACCAGTTAGGATCTATGGGTAAAATGGAATAAAAACTAGAGCAAAGCTCGTTGCAAAGCAACGAGTAGGTCTTCCGTCCTGTTTTGACCAGAAGTGACGTCAACAAATGAAAGCAAATGAGCTAAGTGGTCTCCATTGACTTTATAATTTTGATTTTGTATTTAAACCTTCAAAAATAAGCTATTTTTGGCTACTTCCGGTCACTTCTGGTTTGACCGGAAGTGATGTCAACGGACAGAAAATGAAGTTTTATGCTTCCAGATACATATGTTACCCAAAAATATGTCAAGAACGGCAAAAATATGCATATTCTGACGACTTCCGGTATGACCGGAAGTGACATCGCCGGACGCATTTTGACGACTTCAACAGATTAAGCTTGACATTTTGAACAACTTTGCTTTTAAGACGTATAACAAATTCTCAACACTTTTTGAGATATAAATGAAAAACTTTCGGCCCCACTAGGCCCTTTATTTTAGGGGCCAGCCCTTTTTACGAGATATCATTTGAAAGATCATGTAATTCTACACTTCTTTTGTTCTATATATCTTAACAAAATATTTGTATGTGAAAAGATATTGAAGAAAAGGTGTTAGAAATTTTAAAATTCTCGACATGCCCATTTTTGGACCATAGCGAGCGTCGGCGTGCAGCACTTCCGGTAAAAATGAAATGCGTATGTCACATCTACAGACATTGCTCTATCATTGCTCAAAAAACTCAAGTTTCTATCTTAAGCCGTTTTTGAGAAAACTCGCGGACAAACTGACCCCCTGAAAATCACTAAATCGCAAAAATCTCAAAACCGGAAGTGACGTCATCAAAACAAAAAATTATATATCAGCTTTGTTTGATGCTTTATCAGTCCTGAAAGTTTCATGAAAATCGAGCGAGCCGTTTCTGAGAAATCGTGTACACAAAATCGGTACGAAAAAAAACAATAAAAATAATAAAAATAGTGGAAAAGAAACCTAAGAATAACAAGAAGGTCTTCCGCTGAAGACGGAAGACCTTAAATATATATAGTTTTTGGCTCCTGGCCCCCTGGGCCCGAGCGGGGGGAGGGGGGCAAAACCAACAAAAGTAATGCAGTCTTAAACATCTTCTTCTTTACTCATGGTCTTCAAGCAGTCAAA
>NW_026941674.1:0-85000 GCF_032062105.1 Saccostrea cuccullata
ATAGATTGATAGGTGATAAAGAACATTTTTTGTTTGTTGTCTCATTTGAAATAGGTAATGAAATGACTATTTTCTGTGAGACAACATAACCTTGGAGAGAAAAAAAAGTGAAGAAAAAAAAATAGTTGTTTTGCAGGGAATGGCGCTTTGAAAAAATCAATTTTCCATTAAATTCTATAGTGAAAAATTTCCTCAAATTAAAGATGTATATCTCTTAGTGTTCTAACGCTTCAAATACACAGATCTAGGGGGACAGCATCCATTCAAAATTTGTACAGACATTTATGTATTGACTAAACGAACTAAAACTCTAAAACTGACCTTGGACCCCCCCCCCCCAACCCCCCTCAGAAAACTGACGTTGATCCGTGTTAAGTTGGTATGAAAGTCATAAATATGAAGCATTATTTAGCAGCCCCCCCCCCCGGCCTCCCCAGAATAATTTTTCACGTTTAGGAAAGGGGTTTACTTTTCTTTTCCTTGTTAAGAAATTCCTGAGTTGGATTTTTTTTTACCCCCCACCGTACCCACCGTTATCACAGGTACTTGGGTCTTGGTTTATAAATATTTATACATGTATTTTACTGAGGTGTAAATATGACTGATTTTTTTTTACAAAATAGAACTAGCAAATTTATAACCATAATGCAAATTGCAATTTGGGTAGCTAATTGAAAGGGGCTAAACCCCCCAAAAAAGATTTTTTTTCCCCATTCTTTCTCGATCGATCATGACAAAGAGCAAGCGGCGGGTGTGACCGGTCAGCAGGAGATGCTCACTCCGCCAATGGCACCTAATCCCACCTCCGATGTTTTGGGGGTCCGTGTTGGCTCAACTGCTCCTGTTTTGTATGGTTTAGTGGATCTTTTGATCTTGAATATTGTTCCTTTCTCCGTTTGTTTCGTTCATAGAATAACCGAGATGTATTACAGCCACGTAGCATCTTTTTGAAACTGCTCCCGTTTTGTATGGTTTAGTGGACCTTTTGATCTTGAATATTGTTCCTTTCTCCGTTTGTTTCGTTCATAGAATAACCGAGATGTATTAAAGCCACGTAGCATCTTTTTGAAATTGGGGGGAGGGGGGGAGAGAGAGAGAAAAAAAATTACTAACTGAAAAAGTAGATAAGCGAAAAAAAGGAAAGTTGCCCATAATCGAAAATCCTATTTAGTTGGGGGTGGGGGGGGTGTAAAAGCCAATTTCTTTCAATGCCAACTTTTTTCAGCACCAATTTCTTATACTAAATTTTACTTACCGGTATATCACAAGTATTAAGTTGGGAGGACCAACCAGCCGGATTCAGGGGGAGGGTTCGGGACCCACCCCCCCCCCTCATTGATTTTTTTTTTACAAGTGTTGTTTTTTAATTTTGTTGCATTGATAAGACTCTTAAGTCGAATCCATTGTTCTGTACAACTGTGAAATATATATACAAAGTTCTACGTAACAGGAAATAACGCAATATACAGGTACAGATCAGGGTACTAGTGAAGTCACAAAATGTACTCAGGCCTCAACGTCAGAAAACTGCATTGTTACGTTATAGAGTGCTGATATTCTTTTGCTGATAAAATGCATGCATGCTGCATGTGTTTTTTTTCTTATGAATTCCTACTGCCACACATGTTTGAATGAATTTTCATATCTATATGATTTATCAAAAAAAGAAAAAAAAAAGAAAAAAAAACAGTCGCGGATCCGTTCATTTTTTCAAGGAGGCAAGGTCTGCCACAGAAAAAAATAACTAACCCATAAATTTCCTGACAAGAAAAAAACGACAAAAAACCCGTAAACTCCTTTCCTATAGGTTAAAAAAAAATTTTCGCTGGAGGGGGTTGGGTTTGACATCTTCTGATTCATATTTTCATATCTATGACTTCGTACCGACTGAGCACGTGTTCGCATTTTCTAAGGAGGAAGGAGTCCTAGGTCACGTTTAATTGGTTTAGTTTGTACATTAAACTACCCCCGGTATGACTGAACAATTTCTAAAGGGGTGGTCCGTAACCCCCACCCTCCCCATTAATCTGCATGTAAAACATAACGCAGAGATATAAGAATCTTTAATTTGAAAAAAAAATCACTCTGGAAATAAACGGATTTAATGTAAATTTACTTTCAAAACATCTCCTGTGAAACAACATTTTTTCTTCAAGTTTTTTAGCTCACCTGAGCCGAAGGGTCAAGTGAGGTTTTCTGATCACATTTTGTCCGGCGTCCGTCTGTCCGTCTGTCTGACTGTGAACTTTTCACAGTTTCGACTTCTTCTCAAGAACCGCTGGACCAATTTTAACCAAACTTGCCACAAAGCATCCTTGGGTGAAGGGTATTCAAATTTATCCAAATAAAGGGCCACGTCCTCATTCAAGGGGAGATAATTGAGAATTAGTTAAAATTTAGTAGTATGTTTTAAAAATCTTCTTCTCAAGAACAACTGTGCCAGGAAGATGAAACTTATGATGAAACATCCTCAGGTAGTGTAGATTCAAGTTTGTTCAAATCATGACCCCGGGGTAGGGCGGGGCCACAATGGCCGACCAAAGTTTTATATTAGAAATATATAGGAAAATTCTTAAAAATCTTCTTCTCAAAACCAGCGGAGCCATAACTACTCATATTTATATGGAAGCATCCCCAGGTAGTGTAGATTCAAGTTTCTTGAAATCTTGACCCCCAGGGTAGGACGGGGCCATATTGGCCGACCAAAGTTTTATTTAGAAATATATAGGAAAATTCCTTACAAATCTTTTTCTCAAGAACAACAAAGCCATAATTGCTCATATTTATATGGAAGCATCGCCAGGTAGTGTAGATTCAATTTTTTTCAAATCATGACCACCAGGGGTAGGGCGGGGCCGCATTGGGCGACCAAAGTTTTATATAGAAATATAACAAAATTCTTTAAAAAACTTCTGAAAACAGCAAAACCATAATTGCTAATATTTATATGGAAGCATTCCCAGGTAGTGTAGATTCAAATTTGTTCAAATAATGACCACCGGGGGTAGGGCGGGCCACAATGGCCGACCAAAGTTTTATATAGAAATATATATAGGAAAACTCTTCAAAAATCTTCTTCTCAAGAATAGCAAAGCCATAATTGCTCATATTTTTATGGATGCATCCTCAGGTAGTGTAGATTCAATTTTTTTCAAATCATGACCGCCAGGGGTAGGGCGGGGCCAAACTTTTGGATTTAAACTTTTCAATAGTATTGTACACCAATTTCTACTTTTTCCTAGCCATAATGCTCGGGTGAGCGATGTGGCCCATGGGCCTCTTGTTATACCCCGGTATTTTCTTTTCAAAGAAAGTTGGGGGGGGGGGGGGGGGTGTTAAAGATTACAAACAGAAAATATAGTCATTTCATTACCACTTTCAAATGAGTTAACAAATAAAAACGTACTTTATGACTTTATGAATATCAGTGGCATATGTTGAATATTAACGGGGAGACTTACGAGTCATTTATCCATTTTTGTGAGTTTTTTAAAATCTGGTGATGTTTTCAGCCTGATTTCAATTGATAAAATGTTCTCTTAAGGATAAATAACACAAACAATTTTTTTCAGAAATCAGCAATATTTCTCATAAATTTACATTTAAATTGGTAACCAGAAGAATGTTTACCAAGTAGATTGGGAGAATTATATAAAATTTTGTCATAAAGTTAAAAAATTGTGCAAAATTTTTGTATGGAATTATATAGAAGGCAAAACAAAATCTCACATCTAAGAATCAAGGAAAACTTACGATTTCTTTGTATTTCAGGGATTTATTTTTTATGTCATTTCAAGTCAAAATCAGTCAAAAAATATATATCAACCCGTACATCCATTTTTGTTTGTGGTAAGTACCCTTAAGTGGATTTTTCTTTGCAAACAGCAAATCTCCATTCACATGCATTGAACTATAGTGAACTGAATTATAAATGGATGGAAAATATGGGTCGGAATTGAGAGTAAGTTTGCTTATACATATAGTTCTAATAATAACAAAATTTGGAGGATTAATATTTAGGAATTTTTAAACTGTAAGGGACCAGGCAATATTTATCACAATGATGGGACCAGTACAAAAAATAATTCTCATTTTAAAAAAAGTACGTGTCTCATGGCATTCGTATTTTTTTTTTAAAGTTCTGTCCTATACCTTAAGACTTAATAAAATAAAGGTACTAGTACTGTCCCATGGTTACATCTTTGTGTTAGTGAAATAATTGGAACAAAACTAAGAGTCTTTCAGATTACACATGGAGATATTTCAAATATCGTTGATTTTTTTTTTTTGTACAAATGTATGTTCATTTTCATACTTTGTTCTACTGTCCATTAATTTGAAAAGAGCTAAAGCCACGAATTATCAATATCCGCCTTTAATTTTTGACAAAATTTAAGTTTAAAATCACGAAGCTTTTCATATGTTATTTTGTATAGCACAATGTCATGGTACGCTACATATATTTTTTTGGCACACAGGTCACCATCTTTAGCACATGCGCAGAGACAAATCTACCTATGAAGTTAAAAACTGCCTAAAAAAGCCGATTTTACGTCAGTTATTTCGAAATTTGAATGTGGCCACACTCAAGTACCTTTTCCAAACTTTGCATGCATGAATATATTACATATATGCACCTTCATGCAAAATATCCCAGAGGTACTCGCGTGTGGCCAATATGAATTTTACAATTTGTGAATGTTGAGTTTCAGAAATTGAAGCAGGATCCTCCATTTCAGTAGTAATTTATAAGTTCATTATATGCGTAAATACCCTAAAGCAGTTATTAGTGCATCAGATTTATTCTTGATAATTATATAATCCAATATTTGTCAATAATTTTGTGATAGAATATCTTAAATTGTCATTTAATGTGTGTTCTTTCATATAAAATTTATAATTAAGCTCTTTTCTTTCATGTTTACGTACATGATACAATGATGACGTCATAATTAGACCGTGAGGTCTAATGCATCTGAGCAAAAATAATTTGAAGAAGTTTGTCAAAATAATTTTATAATTAGAAAAACGTGTTGAGAATTTATTTGTGTCGAGTTTCCAATTTGTTGCCAGCACTAGATGTTGAACGTAATACCTGTTTCAAATCTTTATAAACATAAACAAAAAATGCCTAATCCGAAGTTGATATATCTAAAATTCATGCAACTCTATGTGTATTCTAGGATACCTAAAAAGTAAATAGTTTTACTTGTTTACACACTGATATTTCAACTGAAGAAATATATAGCATTTATAAATATTATCCATTAAGATTACAGTGAATGTTAGTTAGCTAACATTATTTTAAAACACGAAGCTCCAAAACGCATGCTCTCTCTCTCTCTCTCTCTCTCTCTCTCTCTCTCTCTCTCTCTCTCTCCGTAGCTTTTCCCTTCTTTATTAACCTTTTACGATGTCTTAGAACTTTTTCTTTGGCATACCTTTTAAAAAAATACGATGCAGATTTTTTTCCTGAACGAAAAAAGAAAGAAGAATTTATTGGTAAACTAATAACTCTGAAATTGAATAACTCATGATGATCTATCTTCATACTCGTACATTATAGAAGAAGTACATCTCGATCGTAACTACAATAGAAACTGGTCAAATGTGTCCGAAATTCTGTAACATTTAAATTCATTTTAAGGTAAATACCGAGGTTATCCGATTAAAATAAAAAGGTGTCAAATGTGTTCGAAATTCTGTAACATCTAAATGCATTTTCAGGGAAATACCGAGGTTATCCGATTAAAATAAAAATGTGTCAGATGAGTCCGAAATTCTGTAACATCTTAATGCATTTTCAGAAAAAATACCGAGGTTATCCGATTAAAATAAAAACGTGTCACACTAACGATTTGCGCACATTAAATTAATGAATAAAAATAAAATGGATTTTGAAACCTAATTTATCTTCTAGTAGTAATTGATTTGCAGTGCGGATTACTCAATCACATCTAATGATCAGACATAACATGGATCGGGCATATTACTGAATTATCTACAGATAGAAGAAAATATCTGCAGAAATGATGTAAAGCGTTACTTGGGGAAACAATTATTAAAAATAAGTGATAAAAAAATAAACCTTTCATTTGCACTCCATTTATATACGATAACACCTATATATCTCAGTACTGTGAACGCGAATTGGGACATATAATTTTGTTTCTTAGGATGCCCCTCCACTATGACTGGTGGTAAGATTGGTTTCGCTTCAAATTAAAAAAAATGTGGCAATGTAGTGATTTTCAAGGATAAAGGAGCAGGAAGAGGGAAAAAAACTGCGATAAATAATCTCTTGGAAAAGTACAGGAAGTGGTCGAAATATACATGTAATTCGTCCCATTCCCGGGTACATGTAGTACTATTCTCGAGTCTCAGTGTAATATTGGAGACAAGCAACACTCCTTTGCTGATTACTTGATTTTTTCAACAAAACACATAGGTGCCGATTTTTTAATGCAGTACACAATAATATAATTTAAGATTATGCAAGCCTTTCGTCCCCCCTCCGAGAGAAAATAGAAGTGATAGCGATATAGAACACGAAAATTAAAAATACACTGTATAATTTTGCATAAAGGAAAAGAAACATACCTGAAAGAAAAAATCTAAATCCAAATACGTGTGATGTCAATATTAACTAGCAGATTATGACATACCTGGAAATATAACTAGAAAAAACTCGAATTTAGGGCTGCATTCTATATATACTCAACTTTCTAAGCAAATTCATGTTACTTGCACCCCCCCCCTTTTTTTTCTTTAAAACTTTAAAAATTCTGCAAGACATATATTTCATTGTCAAAATGCAAGAAAAATCGGTGTTCGTCACATAGACAAAAACATACGTACCAACTTTAATAATTGTATTTCGTTACAATAGGCCCAGATTCTTGTTTAGAAAAAGATTTAACGATTACTGCGCCGGGATTCACTTTATATTTATCCAGTTACAGAATTTGAACTTTTCAGAATTTATTACATGTATAACAGAAAATAATTATGTCAAATGATGCAGTGACATATGTCAAGAGTATTACATACTTTTAAAACTACGTGTTTAGATAAAGAACTATTGTAACGCTCGGGTGTACAAAAGTAAGCAGTTAATGATGAATGTTCTATAGCCAAGGACTTTTTACGATGTTATGACGTTACGTTACAAATAATGACGTTCCTCATGTAAATTTCATTCAAAACGATGCCATACTGTCAAATCTCTTCTTGAAAAAGCATTATAGATATCTAAAAAAGGAAAACAGTTATTAAAAGCTACAAGTCTATACTTTCTTTATTCAAATTGTCATTGATTTTCTAGTTAAGGCGTATTTCGATGGTCCGTGGCTTTAGCTCTTTGTCTTACCATTTTAAGTACTGTAACTCATTGAAAAAAAAAGTTTGTGTTCCATGGGTACTTAATCCTAAAAACGTTTTTGTCCCATGGTTTTCTTTGATGAAAAATCTCATTGCTCCATGCCTGTTTGTACCGGTGCAATTATTGTTATAAATTTTGCCTCATCCCTGAAGTCGAGGAACAAGTAAATAGGAAGAAGGAGTAGTAAAAACAAAATATTTTTAAAATTCAATCTATAGTAATATCTTCTATCATTCATTTTACCATAGTAATTATATAACCCCCCCCCCCTCTTTTTTACGTACCCTTTTGGAATTTGTACACTAATTTAATGTAAGATGGTATGAAAGTCATATAGATATGAAGAATAAGAAGATAAGAAGTACCCCGCCCCCCCCCCCCCATAATAATAAAACATGTGTTTTTACATTCCAAATCATATTGACAGTATACTCAAGTAAATTGAAAAGTACATCAGTTGTATCTTGAAAGTCAACTTGACATATGATTAAATTAATTGAGTTTGCTTATAAAGTGAAGACAACTTGAAGTCAACTGCTTGTATTCCTGAAATCAGATGTAAAACATTTTTTTAAAAAGAAAAGTCTAAAGTCTTGTGTTAAAGTTAAGTTAAATTGAAACATTTCTTTTTTCCAAACTCTTAATTTGTTATGAATGGTCTTTAAAAAAACTACAAAAAGTATCCCAACTAGAGCCGAGCTCGTTGCAAAGCAACGAGTAGGTCTTCCGTTGGAGCTGTGGACAGGAAGTACAGACCTTGGGTCAAGGTCACTGCACTTTCTTATGTCAACAACCTGTCTTCCCAGCATGAGCCTCCGGTAAATTTTAATTACAAGGTTATGCTTAAACATTTTTGTTTGTTTGTCAGTGACCTTGATTTGCCAGAAAGACATTTGATCAGGGTCATGACAAAACCTCCAATCATAAGTAATCTATTTTCAAGTAAGAGCCTCCAATAATTTTCATTTACTAATTCATAGCATAGTAATGAAAATATTTCTTCTGTAGTGACCTTGATCTTAACAGAATAACCTTGGCTCTGTGTCAAGACAAACAACTTTTAGTGATTTGAAGTTCATAACCCTGACAGGAATTTTACAACTTTTCTGTCATTTTCCTATGAAGATGTTTGAAATTTGCATTATCTCGTTCCATTTTGTCACAGGTCAGAAAAACAACAGTGAGGTATTTTAAAACATCACCGGATATTAATATTCAAACAACATGGTGTTTCTATTTATGAAAGACACACAGGGTTGAAAGTCCCTTCCATAAAACGTATTTTAGGTAATAGCTTTACTTTCAATGAAATTAAACTCAAAAGTCCATAAATAAAATATCTTTCATTTATTTCAAAGTTTGGGTAAATGGGGGTTAGGAGCATGGGGTTGTCATGATGTATACGTAATACATTTGAGGTTATTATTCTGTTAGACAGGAAGACCTGAGGAGTTGTGATTTGCTGATCATGATCTAAAACACATTGACAAATCGAAACCACATGGTTTTATACATGTTATTCAATTAATTCATTCATAATTATTTTCCTTGAAGGAGGAATGCATGGATAAAGGATTAAAGAAAATTCCCAATGTACAATAGCATCCGTGCATGGACTTCATTTTAGTACTACATAATGATATTGTGCTTGAAGTTGAATAAAATCATCAAATAAATTAAATTTAAATAGGAAAGGGAGGTTATATTTAAAGAATAAAAATTAGACAATACTTGATACAGGGACTCGCTGGTAAAAACTTGAATGTACTTGAATAAAATGCCTCTCACTCGCTCTCTCGTACGCGTATTTTTTAAACCAAGGAAAGTAATTTGCGCTAGATATAAGTTCATCATTTTAAAGAAAATACTGAGTTATATACGGTAAACGATACGAATGGTTTGACTTTGGTGCCGGTTATGATTTTTACAGGTTTTAAAATTTAGGTTGTAAAAGCGTGTAATTACATGATAAGTCTGTAATATTCAGATAAGATTGTTATTCCGGTATACAAGTTCTTAAATTTTCGAATCTGGACATACTACTTGAATGTACATTGTATAACCTGTTAATGATATTTAATCACGGAACAAAATTACAATGTAAGCACAATATACTAATCATTTATACGGGTTTTGAATAAACAAATTAAGTTGATTGCTTTAAGATCATTATTTCTTGAACTAAACTATAAAACCTGTAATATAATTTAATAGACAGTGTGCACCACAGAAGTCACTTATGAAGTTTACACGTGCCGGTGTTACTTATCGATGTTTAGTCCATTTCATTGAGTATAATTCTATCCTTACGATTCGGAAGATTTTCTTTAAAAGTTTAAAATTGGTATAGCCATGGTTAATATCTGTGATGAAAAAAAATGTGTTTCGGAAAACTTGTGTTGAAAACGTATTTATTTGCGTATGAAAAGAGAAAAGCTTGTGCATTTTAATAAATACTGGTTGAAGTAAGGTAACTTCAGATCGCCAGTCCTTGCGCTATGAATCGTCAAATTACACACATGACACATGGAGCTAACGAATATTGAAGAATTGAAGACTGATTAATGTACATGTAAAATAAATGTCCTAGCGTTTTGTACTAAAGTCAAAACCTAAAAGATTTTAAAATATTTTTGAAAGATTTAATTTACTTAGAAAAAATAATATTTTCTTTCTGTTGTAGAATGGTTTGTGAATATATTTTGCCTATGACTGCGGGTAAATGGTTCACCACGGTGTGTCGCTTTAGAATTTCTCGGCCGTGTGAAATCAAAAGATAGATTACGTAATGCCAAACACACTTAGAATCTGTGTTCTAGGTTAATATGAGAATAGCGCAGTAAATAATTGTGTATTATTTGACTCTTAAAAGTTTTTTTAATGAAATCTGTTCAAATTGTTTGTGTTTATATTCAAACGAATAAAAGATACTCGTGCATTTTTTTCTAAAACTCTTTCTCTTGGAAAGATCTTTATTAATAAAAGAAAAATGATACCATCAAATAAACTGAACGGGAAACAAAGAACACGTTCAAAACCTAATTTAAAAAAGAGATATGATACAGCGTGGTAAAATATTTCTTACGGCAAGTTTATATCAATTATACGCAAAAAGAGTTCTTCAACAAAGCCTTGTTTATACGGTGAATACGGATCTAGCTTTCTTTCCTACCATACATAAGACACGAACAAAATAATATTTTCATGGGACAGAGATAGTATAAAAAGGAACAATTTTATCTGAATTTAATCATTCTGTGGTGTTTATTTTTTGTGTATGACTAGGTCGCTGGATCACACGCCGATTGACTCCCGGTGATCGACTTTGCCCTGCCGCTATAGAGGGAGGCGCGTTATATAATTGTAAACAAACAAGGTGAATGTTAAATCCGCGCTGTGAATAGTATATGTGCTTTTAAGTTATGTTTTATTTTCTCACTATATTGTTTGCTTTTATGTGATAAGAAAATATAATCTTTTCTTCCCTTTTTAGTAGACTTGGTTTATACGATTTTTAAAAAAATGAAATAAAACGGAAAGATGTCTGTGAATAATCAAGATAATTTGTAAGAAAAAAGCACAAACACTTCGATAACTTTATTCTGAAGAATATTAGCATCCAATGTAGCCATGTTTATTATTTATAGTAAGCTTGCTTTGGTTACACGCATGAGGAGCTCTCGTTTACGTGCTGAGTGAAGAGAATTACCTGTGCATACATATGTCATGCACCAGCTCATTTAAAACAAGACTCGAACACGATAATAATTTCATGAGATCAGTAAGATGTTAAAGCACAACTTTATAATCGATAGTCATTTCGAAATATTTACCGTTTTTGAGTTATAAAGCAAAAACTTTCAAGGTCCCTTGATCCCTAATTATAGGGGCCAGCCCCTTCTGAATATTATTATATGAAAGCCATTGCAATTATGCACAACTTTTGTTCATTATGTCTTAACAAAATATTTTTAGTTTTCAAGATAAAAAGGAAAATATGTGTAAATTTTTGCTCTTTTAGGCGTTCTAATTTTTGACCCCTATATAGCGCCATTGTGAATACAGAAATCGAAAAACAAAAACCGATGTGCACAACTTCAATCCTTCTGTTATCCAAAATCAGTAAAAATTACGCTTCAGCTTTTGTGGTCTCTGAGCCTTTATCCGGAAACGAAAGCCTATAAATTTTCGTTTAAAGGGAAATAACTTAAAACCGGAAGTGACTTTCTGAAATTTTAGTCAGCATTCGGGTAGAGTTTATAAACGTCTATAACCTCTAAATATTTGAGCGAAATCCGTTGAGAAATGAGTGAGATATGAGGCCTCAAAGTTGCGGTCTAGGAAGTAGAAGAAAAAAAAAATAACTAGAGCCGAGCTCGTTGCAAAGCAACGAGTAGGTCTTCCGTTGGAGCTGTGGACAGGAGGTACAGACTTTGGGTCAAGGTTACTGCACTTTCTAATGTGAACAACCTTTCATCTCAGTATGAGCCTCCAGTGAATCTTAATTACAAAGTTATGCTTAAACATTTTTTTCTCTCTCAGTGACCTTGATTTGCCAGAAAGTCCTTTGATCAGGGTCATGACACAACATCCAATCAGAAGTAATCTATGTTTCAAGAGCCTCAAATGATTTTCACTTACTAGTTCATAGCGTGGAAAGAAAAGATTTCTTCTGTCAGTGACCTTGATTTTAACAGAATAACCTTGGCTCTAAATCACTCTTTGTCAATACAAACCCTCAATTTGAAACAACTTTTAGAAATCCATGACCCTGACAGGAGTTTTACAACTTTTCTGTCATTGGCCCTAAATTTGTTAAAATGGCCATATTTTAAGTCATCTGAAAACCAGCTGGCTATTAGCAATTTTTATCAAGCATGGAATTAAACAAATATAGTCAGAATGACAAAAAAATACTGTTTTCTGAGTCAAAATCGTAAAAAAAAACCTTTTTGTCACAAGCAATCTCTGTATCAAGTATGAGCCTACAGATATTCTCGATTACATATAAATGAATGCAAAAAAACATTAATTCTTTCTCCAGTGACCTTGAATTTGCCGTACTATTGCCTTGAATAAATACAATGACACATCCTAGGATTACTTGAAATCTTTTTATCGAGTACAAGCTTCTGATTTCTTTATGTTATAGCCTGACCTTCTGGGAAAGACTTGAAAGGGCAGACAGACATATGGACAGTTAAACAGGCCGTTTAATTCCAATTCCATCCACATTATCCCCCCCCCAAAAAAAATACACAAACACTTTGCAAGGGAAAACTCTAGTCATGATCTGAAAAAATTAACCTTTTTTATATCAGGAAGCTTTCATAAATATGGTTTCTCATTCTTGCCCCGAAGTTCGCAAGAATAATACTTAATAAAACGACCCCTTCTTATTTTTTACTAACTGTTTTCTTCATTGTTTTTATTTTATATCTCCCAAGGTCGCCCGCTTAGGGCAGTGATTAGAGCGTCTGTTCTATGGTAGCGAAGTAAAGAGTTAATCCTTACGTCGTGGTTCGAATCCCACTGTGGGACGTGGGGACCTGTCCTTCCGATGAGACCGTATAAAACAAGGTCCAGTGTCGCTTTAGGTGCTGGCACAAAAAAGATCCCTCCCTGCTCAAAGTCCCTAAGTGCCGATTATGAGACAATCAATGTTTAACTATGGTGCTGGTTATGATTTTAACAGTTTAAATTAGGTCATAAAAGTGTGTACATGTAACTACATGATAAGTTTGTGATATTCAGTAGCTGCAGATTGTTATATACAAGTTCTTAAATTTCGATTCCGTACATTAATTACTACATACGATGCCGGTTTAATACTACTTACATGTACAGTGTATAACCTGCTACTGATATTTTTAAAATCACGGAACAAAATTAAAATGTTAGCACACTATACTAATCATTTAAAGGTTTTGAATAAATGATAAAACAAATAAAATTCAATGCTTTAAAAACTTGAACTTTTTTTTCAACTTGACTATTCAACGTGTAATTTAAATAGGCATTGTGCAGCACAGAAGTCACTTATGAAGTTTAAACGTGCCGGAGATACTTATCGATGTTTACTACGTTTCATTGAGTAAAATTCTTAATAGATCCTAATGAGTCGGAAGATTTTCTTTAAAATTTAAAACTGAAATAGCCATGGTAAAAATCTGTGATGAACAAAAATGTGTTTGGGAAAATTTGTGTTGAAAACGGATTTATTTGTTTGTTAAAACGATTTGCATTTAAGCATGTGTACATAGGAATAAATACAAACATGTACATGTTTAGCACGTTCATTTTTTTCAAATCAAATATTGATAAGCGGGAATGTTTTTTTTTTATTACCCCAAAAATTGTACATATTTAGCATGTTTATTTTTTAAAAACAAATATTGATAAGCGGAAAAAAAAAACTTTTTATTACCCCTAAAAATTGTCAATGTCTTTGCATATATCATCTATAAACGTTAACGGATTAAGGGATAAAAGAAAAAGAATGTGTATATTTTCATGGTTGAGCAAGCGTACCTGTAAATATGATGTAGTTTGTTTACAAGAGACTCACGGAACTGATCTAGATACCGAGAGATGGAAACATGAATGGAAAGAATTTAACGGTACTAATTCTATATGGAATAACTGGTCTAGTGAATCACGCGGTGTTGGCATATTATTTATGAAAAAAAATGAATTAAAAGTTAGCGATGTAATATTCGACAAAGATGGACGGGAAATAGATATATGCCTTATGATAAACACAATAAAAATTGGACTTAAAAAAAATATTTATGCACCAAACATTGTGAATGAAATAAAATCATTTTTTACACATCTGACCTTCAATAATTTAGATTATAAAATAATATGTGGTGACTTTAACTGTGCTATAGATAAAAATATGGATAGGCATCCAATTCCAGTTAAAGAAGATCCTAGTAAAGATGAACTCGATAAATTTCTTAGAGATAACGAACTAGAAGATATTTGGCGAGATAGAAACTTAGAGAGAAAATGCTATACTTTCTATAGATGTAATTCTAAGTCTAGAATCGATTATTTTCTTATTAGTGAAAATTTATCACATAAAATCAAAAATACAAGAATCACACATTTTCCACTAAGCGATCATGATCTCATTTCGATAAAGTTACATGTAGAAGAAGTCGAACGAGGCCCGGGGGGTATGGGCAATGAATGTAAAAACTATTTCAAGAGAAGATTTCAAGAAAACATTTAATGAATTTTGGAATAATCACAAATTAAGTCTAGAAAAATATAATAATGTTCATAAATGGTGGGATATGACAAAAAATAAAATTAAATCAATCTGTATAAAGTTATCGAAAACCTATAATACTACATGTAGCAAGAAAGAATGTGAAAAATTAGAAAAAAGAAATTGAGAGCATAAAAAATAACCCTAATACGGATAAAGAATATTTGAATGCGATTGAGCAAAAACTAAAGGATATATTGAAAGAAAAAACAGAAGCCGCAATTCTGAGATCTAAATGCAAGTGGTTTTCTAAAGGAGAAGTGTCCTCCTCTTATTTCTTTCAATTAGAAAAAAAATGGTGAAAACGAACTATGGGTTAGAATAGAATGTGATGATGGGACATATAAAACAGATATTGATGCTATAATTGAGGAACAAATAAAATTTTACAAAGAATTATTAAACACCGAAGGGTGCGACCCAGAAAGTGGGGATAAATTGTTAAAAGATGTTTATAGTAAACTTAACACTGAAGAAAAAGAAATGCTTGATCGCGATATAAATGAAGAAGAAATTCATAACGCAATAATGTCATTAAAAATTAATATATCACCAGGGGAAGATGGTATTACTTCAAATTTTTACCAAATTTATTGGGATGTTATTAAAGATGAATTTACCAAAGTAATTAAACATATCTTTAACCACAGTTTACTTTGCGACTCCCAAACGAAAGGTATATTATCCCGAATTCACAAAGGGGGGGGGGACGCGAAAATATAAAGAATTGGATACCTCTGACAATGTTAAATATAGACTATAAAATAATTGCAAAAATACTTGCTGAAAGATTAAAATCTGTCCTGCCAAAACTTATACATCCTGATCAAAAAGGTTTTGTAAAGGGAAGAAATATAAGCGATGCCAATAGAATTATACAAGATATTATTGATTTTGCAGATAATGAAGACTTAGAAAGAGCAATAATTTTTCTTGATCAACAAAAAGCATTTGATAGATTAGAATGGGAATGGTTAGACTCTACCTTAAAAACTTTAATTTTGGAAATAAATACTGTAACTGGATAAAAATGCTGTTAATAAATGCAAAAACCTGCATTAAAACAAATGGGTTCCTCTCCAAATACTTTACAATATCAAGATCAGCTAGACAAGGGTGTCCTATAGCTCCCTTGCTATATGTATTACAAATAGAACCTATGGCTTGTGCAATACGCCAAAATCCGAACATTAAAGGTATACATATTCCAAATAATAATCAGCACATTGAATGCAAAATCAATATGTTTGCTGATGATACCCAGTTGTTCAATAAAGACGAAGAATCTATAGAAGAATCCTTTAAAATCTTAGAAATATATGAAAAAGCATCAGGCGCAAAAATAAATTTTGCTAAAACAAAGGGCTTATACATTGGAAAATCAAGGGGTAAAAAACCTAAATTTAATAAAATTCAGTGGACCACAACGCATGTTAAAACTTTAGGTGTGAACCACGGATACGATATTAATATTGAAGCTTTATGGATGGAAAAAATAGAAAAAATAACCAATTGTCTTCATGTTTGGAAAACTAGAAATTTGACATTTAAAAGAAAAACATTAATAATTAAAAATCTTGTAATTCCTATTATTGGTTATGAAATTGAAATGAGAGGAATACCAAATATTTACAGTAAAAAAATTAATGACATTATCTGGTTTTATATATGGGATCAGAAAGTAAACAAAGTAGATAGAAATGTTTGCTGCCTTAGTAAAGCTGAGGGGGGATTAGACATGGTAAATTTATTTACATTTATTAAAAGTAAACAAATTAAAACAATATACAAAATAATGCACTCTGAACTTGAAAACTGGAATGCTATAGGAAAGCTCTGGCTAAAAAGTAAAGATATGCATCCAAAACAGGAATATTTTATTTGCAATTACTCTGATCTTATGAACATATCTCTAAATAAACTACCCACATGTTATAACAATGCATTATTGGCATACAGTGAATTTAGGTCACACTTTCCACCAGAAAGCAAAGATGAACTTTTAAAATGTCAGATTTTTGGAAATAAAGATATACAATTTCGAGGCAAAAGCTTATATATAGAGTCTTTTATTAAATGTGGTCTACAAACTATTGGAGATATTTGGGATAATGATACTAAGACTTTTAAAACTAATGCTTACATATTTTCAAAACTACTTGATAAAAGAAGTTGGATTTTTGAATACAGTAAAATAAAAACCGCTATACCTAAAACCTATATTGACATTCTAGAAGGGAGAAATACTGTAAATAGAATAGATAATGGAATAAATAATTTTTTGTGATGTTTGATAATTCTTTATTTGTAAGAAAAACAAACAAGTTCATAAATTTCGAAGATATAAAACTCAAAGATATACAAAGAGTATTAAACAAAAAAAATATCACTCCAAAATCCCAACAAAAATGGGAGAAATTGATGCAAATTGAAATTACATGGAAAAAGATTTGGGGTTCAATTTAGGTTCAAGTTAGGTTAAAACAAAAGATTCGAGAATTTCAATGGAAATGTTTCCATAATATCTTATACACTGAAGAAAAATTAAGCAAAATGGGATTATCAAATGGTAAATGTTTTTTCTGTAAATCAAATATTGAGAGTCAGAAACATCTATTTTATGAATGTAAACATGTCAAAACCTTTTAGAATTGGTACAAAATATAATGTTAAAAATCTCTGTAGCAAATCCAGTCAAAATTGATGTATGTATTGTTTTATTGGGATTCGCTGGAGAAACCAAAAATGTTCGAATTTGTATTAACACCTTGATTTATATATATAAGTGGTCACTATGGAAAACAAGAAACAGCATTAAGTATGAAAATAAAAATATTACAAATTCAGCACTTTTGAATGATTTCAAGAAAGAAATGAAATCAAACTTTCAACTCTTAAGAAATGATAAGAGTAACTTCGACAGAAATTTAAAATTAACATTAGATATGCTTTCAGACTTTGTTTAACTGTTACTTGTTCTCCTAAGAACATATTAATATAATAATATAATGATCTTTTCATGGTTATATATTTACATTTTGTTGTCATATCTTCACCAAAATTGATTCAATATTTATATATACTTATATTATTTGATTTCCAATATGTTTTAGATGTAAAATTACGTGTGACTTTGTATTTAAATAATAAAGCACCCTGCGAGGTGCTGTAGGGACTATTATTATCTATTATTGTAGAGGGAGCTTAGTCAGGGCCCCATCCCTGGCAGCTGCCCTAATTATCAGCTGTTGAATGTTATAGGTCTGGGAAATAAATGATGAGGAAAAAAAAAAGAAAAAAAAAGATATTTCCAGTCGATAGCAAAGTCCATGAACTTAAGTTAGGTTCAAGTTTTGATCCCAAATCTCGATTTGCCTTCCACTCATTCCTCTGTAAGTAGTCTATCTCAGTATCTGTTCATGCTGAGATACTTTGAAAATGTAAGATAAAATTTACGTAAGTGGTAGCACAGGAGACGGCAGTTTTATCAATAAACCAACGAAGACATAACCTATGAGTTTCGTGAGCGAAATGTTTATGTTTACATTCATTTGGTTTATTGCTAAAACTCTCGGTGGTAGGCTTAACAGATTTGATTAGATTGAAGATTAAAAATTCTACCAAAGTCTTTTCCAGGAGTTACCACACTTGTGTAAGTTTTGCACAAGGAGGAGGAGGGGGCTAGGTCCAACGTAAATAGCCAACAGGGTGCAGGGTGAATGAGAATAATAACAGACATACTCGGGGTAAAAAGATGCTACATTAGGGAAGCATCCATTTACCCTAATGGCCCCAAATGGATCCAAATGGACCCATATGGACTTATTTAAGGTATAATTGTAATAAATGAATTATTTATAGTGATGTAGCATGGTTTTTGAATGTGTGTGTGTGGCGGGGGGCGGCCTTTCAATGAACATTTTCAATATTGTAAAATGTTATGTCTAAAAAAAAATGGAGGGAGCAAACCCCTCCCCCCGTTCCTACGTGCCTGATTTACTCAATACTCAAAAAGAATATAACTTTGGAAAATTTTCCGATTGGTAATCTCTTATATTTTCAAAAATAAATTGCATAAATGTAATGACTAAATAACGCATTTTTTTCGATATACAATAATTTGAATTCTTGTAATAAACATAAAACACAGCAGTTATTTCATCTATTCTGAACATTCAACTATATTTTCATATCAATGCAAAAATAAATAATTTTATTTTAAATGTAAAGATGCATTCTAATTTTTATACAAAGTCTACAGAATTCCATTTGGGTCGCCATTTGGGTCGTCATTTGGGTCCATTTGGGTTCATTTGGGTCCATTTGGGTAAATCGACGCGCCGGTACATTAGTCATTTTTGTACTGCAAAAGTTTCTCATTTGACTTATACATTACTTTGTACAAAAAAAACTTCTTTTAAGTGACACATTTTACAGATGATTTCATGCATCGTCTGTTGATCCATTTCAACTGAATTATTACGTTTTTTTTCAGATGATTTCATTCCAGCATCGGTTGACACGTCACAACAAGGACTGGTGGATGTTGGGGAGGGGCACCAGGTGACAGTGGGACTGCCCCACGTTGAGGTAACTATGTCACGTCTAAATATAGACTACATCGAGGTAAAAATGTCATTTCTAAATATAGAGTATGTCGAGGTAGACAGAACACTTCTAAATATAGACTACGTTGAAGCTAAGATTAAGGTTACTTCAGAATAATAGACTGCATGTCACTTCTTTATATCAACTGTATGTTAAGGTAAGCTACATAAACTACATGTAAATTACATATACATAGACAATGACAGGGTAAATAATAGACTTCTAAATAATAGACCGTACGCACAGGTTTAGATGTGTCTTGTAAATATATATTAGACTCAGGGTTCTCCATCATTTGAGATTTACTGTGTTGCAGAGTTTACGCGAAGCACTAATATTTCGCGGTATTTTCGCGAACAAATTCGCAACTGAATCACAATTCATCATAATTCCAAAGATTACAAGCACATACTTATTTAAAAATCGCCAATTCGTTACACAAATGGTATGGTTGTACATACTGATGAAAGGGAAAAAAACGTTCTGAAAAGCAGAGGAAAGTCTGACCGATAGTCGAACTACTAAACATTTCTGACCGATAGTCGAACTACTTAACTATTTGCCGTGTTTATTTATCAGGTTTCTTGATCGAGTAACCGTATTACCCAAAAAAAGGAACTTCAGAACAGTAAAATATTTTAAAGAGTTCCTTGAACATGCTTAAATTTTAAAAATGTCGGCAATTTATTTACATCAATTAAATATAACATCGGTTTTATGTTATGTTTGACTTACAGTGCTTACACAATTCTTGAGCTGTGGCTTAATAGGAAAGACATATTTAAATATTTTTCATAAATAAAACAAAGTATTTTATTGCAACTACCAATTAGCCGGAACATTGAATTGTGAAAACAATTTATTCGTCTTTGTTCCGTCATGCGTAAAGTCCGGCGAGGGTCTAGGAGATAATTGATTGATTACTCAAGGTGAAGCCCTAGTAATTATGTGTTATAACTTTTTGAATTGAAAGACGGTAGAATTGTTTGAGTAAAGTTTCAGTTTGAGAGAATTTGTGTGTTTAGATTTTCTAATTATCACAACTCTTACTGTGTCGGAAAAATTTTTACTGTGTCGCATGCATGAAATTTGAATCGTTACTGTGTCTGAGAATATTTTACGGTGTCGGAAGCAACACAGTAAAACAGCTCATGGAGAACCCTGAGACTGTTAGTCAAGATGAGCATGTTTCTTCTCTATATAGACTGCACGTTAAAATAAATATGTAACTTCTATATATAGACTGTACATCAATATAAATACTGTATACAAGGAAATTTTCGCCTCCGTTTTATTTTCGCCTCTTTCGTCCTACCCTCATTTGGTCAAATTAAAAACGGGGCGAATTCAAAGAATACAATATCATTTCTTAAACAAAACTAGGACTGGGCGAATTTAAAACGGGGCAAAATTGTTTGCAAGAGTGAAAGGGCGAAAATAAGACGGGGCGAAAATAACCCTGTATACAGTATGCTACTTCTATATATAGACTGCACGTTTACAGTTAAAACATGTTACTTCTATATATAGACAGTATGTCATTAAACATGTTACTTCTATATATAGACTGCACGTCAAGATAAATATGCTATTTTTATATATAGACTGTTCGTCAATATAAACATTGTTTTCATCTGACAGGGATCTATGGTTTGAGTAAGTTTGAAACAAGGGAACATTGGCTACATTGCTCACCACAGAGTAACTTTCTGTTCTTTAACCTCCTCATATGCAAGACCTTTTGAGACCCTCCCCTGTCCTGTGAAGTCATGATTTGAACAATTTAGAATCTAAACTATCCAAAAGTTTCAGCCTTTCTGACATAGTGGTTCTTGAGAAGATCTTTAATGTTTGTTTCCATATATTTATATGTGAAAATGTGATTCCTTATTGTGACTCTGCCCTACCGCTTGGCGTCCTGATTTAAACAATTTAAAAGTACAACAGTGTATTTTCCTCTAAACAATTAAAAATAATGTAATCCGTAAGCCAATTAAACAATAGGACCATGGGCCACATTGCCTACCTGAGCATTAAATTATGGCTAGGAAAAAGTAGAAATTAGTTTATTATTAAAAACTTTTAATCCAAAAGTAGTCCCATGACCAATCATGGCTTTGCTGTTCTTCAGAAGATGTTTTTTAAAGATTTTTTCCTATATGTTTCTATGTTACACTTTGATTGGTCATTTTTGACCCGCCTAACCGCAGGGGGTCATGATTTGAACAATCAGGAATCTACAAAACCTGAGGATGCTTTCGTATAGATATGATCAATTTTGGCTTTACAATTCTTGTGGATATTTCAAAAAGAATTCTGTACCAATGTTATTAAATCAGACTTATTTTTAAGCTTTTATGGTATATATCTATGTAAAATTTCGATCGACCATTTTAGCAACGCCCTACCCCCAGAGGTCATAATTTAAACAAACTTGAATCTACAGTACCCGAGGATGTTGACCAATAAGCTTCATTATTCCTGGCATAGTGGTTCTTGAGAAGATTTTTAAAACATGCCGCCAAATTTTCATTACTTCCAAATATTTCCCCTTGAATGAGGACATGGCGCTTCATTTGTATAAACCTGAATCCATCTTCTTCACCCAAGGATGCGTTGTGGCAAGTTTTGTTGAAAATGGCGCAGTGATGTTTTTTAGAAAATGTCGAAAATGTGAAAAGTAAACAGACATACAGACAGACAAACAGCTAGATGGACACCAGACAAAATGTTATCAGAAAAGCTCACTTAAGACTTCGGCTCAGGTGAGCTAAAAACTAGGAACATGTCCATAGGAAATGAATACAACATAAAAATTTGTATTTAAATTAGTTTATGATATTTGAACAGAATATCTTGAATAGTTTCTTCAAAACTGAAATCAAGGAACTTGGTTAAAGGTGATAAATTCTCACAAAAATTCTGCACATGTGCATATGCTGGAATAAATGTCTTGTTAAGTAAGCAAAATGCAAATTCAAGAAAAGTGAGGTCAAGGTCTAAATGTAAGTTCCATGTCAAGCGGTTTTGATGCAGTTGAATAGTTCTCAAAAATATAGATTAGCTAATTTAGAATTGATGCATATTTAGAATGTTTATTTAAAACTGAGCTAGTCTAAGACATTAATTTACGATAAGTGAAGTTAAATTGAAACGAAATGTCAAGGTCAAACATTCAGGTATATTTAGGATTCTACTTGACCTCTCTTTCTAAAGAAACAATGTGTTTGTAGTCAACGTATACAGAAAAATGCCTCAACAAAATATTGTTGCTATATAAGAAATAAAATCGTCTCCTGTCATGAACAACCTCAATGGACTGATAACATATCAGAAAAGGTGTAATGACAATCTTATTTTGTTTGTTGCGGCTTAAAGGAAAATCTTCGATGAGAACACAGAAAGTCTAAAAAAAAAAAAATAAAAATCTAGGTTGATTTGAGGCTCTGTTAAATACCCATGGTATTGAAATACTCAATGTGCAGAATATCAAATTCATCATTATTTAAATGTTTATATTGATGTCATTCCAAAAGTAATTAAACAAAAGATTCAAGTCATGTTATATCGTTTTAATGGATCTTTAAATAGATTAAAATCTTATTGAATATATTGGATTTGGACATTAAGTCTGACAAGAACTCTTTAAAAGGCATCATTTTTCATCTTTGCAGGACTTACTTAAATCCTGTACGCCCTTGTCCGGCATTTCTTTGATTCCAACATATTTATTCGAAATTTTTGGCCACATGTACCTGTTATAAAAAGCCTCGTACATTTGTTTCCCTTGAGTGATTTTTTAAAATGTCTGTCGTAATGTACACATCTCCGATAGCATAGTTGTCATAAATCCAAAGACTGACCAAATGCATATTTAAAGGTAAAAATCCAATAAAGACTTGAAATATGCTGAGAGGTAAATTATTTTTGAATGCATTTGTTGCAATATAGAACAAAACAACAACACGGGGTACTTTCATGTACGGCAAAAGCTGCTTTGGTATGTACGCATGCAGGTCGAAAATACGCATCGAACGCAGTGATAAAACATTTACTTGAACACTGCTATCATTACAGAGATGTTGAAAGTAATGTCCTATTTTACTTTTATGGAAATATGCATCTCAGAAGTCATGTAATCCAATGCTAACTCATCAGGAAAAAAAAACTGTCTCCACAAAGCACTTGCACAAACGTGGTCCACGATTTGTAAACTATTTTTGAATGGATTTCTTGCAATATAAAAAAACAACAACCGGGAATACATTCATTCACATTCATCACATTGGATATGATGCATGTAGGTAAAGAATACACACCGAACGCAGTGATAAAAAGACTTACCTTGAATACTCTATTGTTATAGGGATGTGAACATGTCGAAAGTAATGTCAAGTTTATCTTTTATTGAAATATGCATTTTAGAAGACATGTAATCCATTGGTAACGGAACATTAAAAAATTGTCACCTATAGCACTTGGACACATGAAATCCACGACGTTCAGTTTATTTGGTCAGGTGAAATTTCTTTGCCTACATGCGTGCATATCCAAACGGATTATGACGCCCATGAATGTTTTCCGTGTTTTTTTTTATATTGCAGCAAATGCGATAAAAAAAGAAAAGATAACATTTTTATTCGTCATATTTTTATATAGAACGATTTCAAAAAAAGTGCAATTAATATAATTACTGAACATATAAAACACTATGATAGTATGTTTAATGATGTTGATATACTGTAGATCACAAAATTTTCGCGACACCTTATTTTTGCGAAATAGACATTGCCTCTATATCAGCGAGATGAAATTTCCCCGAATTGTGTTGTTTCCTTCATATAATTTATAGAAATGCTTATATACGCGAGAATGATATTTTTGCGAGGACTTTGTCTCGCGTATTACGCGATCTAAGGTTCTCGCTAAAAAAATGTCAATTACATTACATAAAATGCTTTAATGGATTGTTCCCAATATATTTATCTATTGTCCCCCTACCTCCGGATGTCATCATTTCAACAAATATTGTAATCTACACCACTTGAGGACGATTCTATATTTATGACTAATCATGGCTTTTTTGTTCTTGACAAAATAAGGTATTTCCTACATTATTATGCGAAACGTTGATCCACTATTGTTGCCTCACCCAACCCCTGGGGCATCATGTTTGAAACAATCTTTCCTGAATACTACCCAGAGATGTTTCTTAATAATCATTTTTATGAGCAAAAAAGCCCTAATCACGTTGTATGACATTGATCTGACATGTCGAGGGACACCAGATCTAATTTTAGTCCTTACGGCGTCTTGCTGATTAACTGTAGTAAGTCTTTTTTTTAAGTGGTTTTTTTTCTTGAACTAGAGTGTCAGAATCTTTATTTCAACAACATTTTAAGTGAATTTAAATAATTCAAGATTTTATTGATTCATTCAGGGATTTTCCAATGCTCCGTGTAGGAGCGAATATGGGACCCATTCCCAGTTGCAAAATAACTCCATTATTCCCAAAAATGAACATCATGTGTTTAAGTTTTGAAAAATTCATGTAAAACATACCGGTAGTCAGGTTTGAACTCTGAATGAATTGTACAATTTTACAAACTCTCACCCTCTATCACGTTTTCTTACCCTCGCCAAAAGATCCCTCATATTTCAAGACAGTAACTATGGTTTTTATTGATGTAATACAACAATCGTGTACGCTATAGCCTATATATGCGACGATAATTTTATGTTTACATGGTCGATGTCAGTGCTGAAAATGCTTTAGATCTTAGAGGGGAAAAAAAACAATGGTCCTTTAACATACTTATTCAGCAAAGAATGTTTAATACATACATGCACTTTGGAGAAAAGCTACGTTTAAAAAAAATTAGTCGTACCTGATCTGTATATTAAGTACCCATAGTTTCTAAATATATCCATCGGATTGCATTCAAAACAAATCACCCAGATACATGTACGTACCTTCACAATCTAAGTCATCTGACACGATCTAGAATCTCATCTTTAGTAACAACTTGTAATCGAAGCCGCCGCCCGAGATTTTCACTTCTTTAGAGATTAACTTCCTTGTACTGCACAGAGTTTCTCAAAATGTTGACATATGAAAGTATATTTCAATATGTAAGCATTATACAGGACAATCTTTCTAAAGAAACTATATGTTCAGAGTCAACGTATACACAAAAATGCATCCACAATTTATTGTCGCTGTATGAGAAATAAAATCATCTTCTTTCATGAACAACCTCAACAGACGGATTTCATATCACAAAAGGTGTAAAGGCAGTGGGGTGTCTGTGGGGGTAAATTTTGGAAAGATTTCAATGAGAACACAGAATATCTAACAAAGAGATAAAAATCTATATTGAATGAAGGCTCTGTTAAATACCCTCGTTATTGAAATACTCAATGTGCAGAAAATAGAATATCAAATTTCCTCTTGAATTTTAAATGTTTACATTAAGGTAGCCCGATCCTCAGGTTCATAAATGAGCAGTTAAGTAATCAAAAATATTCATTAAAATATTTCTGGGTCCACAAAGTAATGCACATTTACCCACAGTATTTCTCTCAATTTAAACGTTAAAGTTAATCGTATTATATATGGGAAATAGTCAAATCTCCAAAACATATTCAGAAAAATCCATTAGGGAATTTCAGCTATGCATTTTCGAATTGCCAATTAATCAACAAAAATATTTTAGGCTAAAAAACAAAAGGTATCAATGCAGGCATTCAGAGGAACTGTTGTGATTTTGATACTTATTCTCTAAAACTGTATGCATTTTTTTCTTTTTAGTGGGTACAATGTCAACTTTTTATAAGACCTGTTGAAAGACTTCCATAAACCTTGAATAATAGAAAGATGAATAAAATAAAAATTGTTGCATGAAAAGATTTCATTTTCAAACATCATATTGACGCTTTTTAAATTAAATAATAATTTTTGGAGTTATCCTTCCTGGCTGAGGAACGGATACCCTTAATTGTATTCTAAATCTATTTACACAAAAAGTTCCAGTCATTTTATATGGTTTGAATGGATCTTTAAATCGATTGAATTCGTAATTCATGTTGAATTCTTAAAGTGATTTTTCATAATACATAGAGGATATCTATATTGTGAGATTTGATATTGGCTTCATCCAACGAGTTAAAATGGTATATTCCCGAGGCATGCAAATCATTAAATTTAAGATGTTCTATTTATCTCGCACGACTTTAGTTTAAACAATTTTTGAGAGTTTCGCTGCGAAACTGTATTAATGATTAGTAATTCAAATTGATGACGTATAACTTTGATTACGTAGCACCGTTGATGTTGACATGCCTCGAAAGAAAATAGATGTTCAAAATTTAGAATTTTTGCTATCTCCGACTTTCAAAAAAAATATACAGTGGACCTTCAGATATCCGGACGCCAGATATCTGGATGCTTCAGTATCCGGACTATTTTTCATAGGAACGAAATTTCTAAATGTTCCTTTGTCTTATTTAACTGGTAATTCAGATACCCGGACGCTTCACATATCCAGACAAATTGACCAGGAACCAAAGCGTCCGGATAAATGAGGCTCCACTGTATGTGAAAATCGCTAGAGCTTTCAATGAAACGAACTTCTAACTGAAAGTTGATAAGGACCAGGGGATGGTAAAAATTTACTCATAGGACGTGTTAGGCAATATCATTGTTGATCCATAGTAAGTTACACCTACATTACTATAGTTAGGCATACGCAGTAAAATATTAAATACCATTATTGAAGATGTGAAAGGAATATCATAGCAACAACTTAACTTCCAGGCTTTACTTTCTTCGAGAACAATTTTAAAGAACGGGGTGGGGGTTGCTAACATCTTTCTTAAAGTAACTGTGGTAAAATAAGACACTTCTTTGACATGTGCGTGTCTTTTTCTTGATTTTAACGACATTGTTGCTCTTTATCATTCATTTTTTGAATGCAATGATTTTTACAAATAAAAGTTTCAATAAAATAAAATCTCGAAGCGAGGGATCGTGTGAAAACCGGAATTAAAAGTGCTATTGATAAAGGTACTAAATCATATAACTAATTTCAATTCTGCATGAAAAAAAACACATCTTACCTAGCTAGCTACCGCTGCCTTTCATACATTTGTGTTTAAGAGGTTTTCCAGTCAGCATTTTTCCTTTTTCAAAAGGTTCGTTTTACATTAATTGCTTATATTCGGAATATTTCGGACACACACATTTACGGAATGCGAAATCGGCGTTCAATAAAACGCCAATAATTTAACGCTAAAATTCTGTTGACTTTTAAGAATTCTTTAATTATCATAGACTGTTTATTAGATATCATAAAGTACAAATGCTGGTTAAAATAGGAGGAAATATTACAACTACTGAGTTCTCATGATTCGATCAAGTAGGAAACAATAAGTTGTCAAAACATTTAAAGACATACATGTAGCATTTTTTTTGAGATAGAAATTCAATAATTTTAAATAAATTTTCACAATGGACAGAGTTAAGCCCACGAATGGTCAAGAAATGCCTCATTTAAAAAATTAATGAAATTTTGATAACAGATAGTATTGACTTCAAGCTTTATGGAACTGTTTTCCTTTTTTTTGATATCTATATTACTTTTTCTTTAAGAGAGTTTGCAGTATGGCATTGTTTTACTAGATAAATTGCAAACGGAACTTCATAATTTGTATAACGTGACGTAACGTCATATAGGGCTAAAATTGCGAAGGGCTATCAACAGTTTCTTGGACTAGCGCTATAAAATTAAAACCGTTGTAGCTTAACGTCAATGAATTTTAAAATATAAACTTATCATCATCTTTTCTATCTATAGAATTTACCACGAATCATAAATATTATTTCTTAATGAATAAGTAAAGTTTTTGTAAGCAATGGTATGTCTAGGCGGCTCAACCTCGAAAACGGCGTTTTTTTTTTCGACCTAAGTGTAACTAAGATAAACTATTTTGATATGAACATTTGACATCCAAATATCCCGATAATTCAGGTATGCGATGGGGCACTATTGTTCAATAAAATATGGAATTTTTTACCTCATTCTGAAAATTTGATGAAATTTTATTGTAAAAAATTTACATGAAGTATCCTCACTAATATCACCTTGAAAATGACGTCAAAAGGGGGAGAGGATTCTTTTCCAACTTTTTTTATAAAGTTTTGCCCCTGGAAAAACTGGTATACACCTAGGAATGTTTAAACTGGTTACAGAGAAATTATTTGCATCCACTTTACTTGTTCTTTAATGTCAATATAGATTCTGAGAGAAAAGGGATGCAAAGTTAATGTCGATTTTTAGTCGAGGTTTGAAAAATCTATCACGTCAAATAATTATGTTGATCAAGTGTTTTAAGTATTTTGATCTCCAAAAAGCAAATATGCTGGCGCAATCAAGCGAAGATCTCTCCCTATGTATAAATCCATTCGCAACAATATTATGCATTGAAGCTGCTGTTCTTGACACTGTAAAGTCGTAAAAACAAGACGGTTTGAAGTCCTTACTCAGCTCTGGGTATTCTCATCAAATAAGTGTACGATGTAGAAGAAGCGGACATTGAAAAATAATGACGTTGTCGGACGTCATGAAACTAAGCAGCGACAGCGCCGGGGGATCATATAATGTCGTTTTTATTTAATAATAGTTTGGGAAATAATGAATATATCAAGCTAAAATTTTCAACATTTTATTATTTTTTGTTGTTTTATATTCCTTATAAATTTTGTTCTGACAACATAATACTAATTTTATAGCCCTAGTCCACGAACTTTTTGATTACCCCTCGTATGTGATTGTAAAAACAGAAATGACTTAATAATTGATAATTGACTACCAGGTAGAACATTATAAGTGTAAGAATAGAATACCAAAGACATGACCAGTACTATTTTGTGCAATCCTAACGATGCAAGGCACAATGGAAATGCTTTGTTTTTTAAAGTAAGTTGGGAATGAGGGGTGGGGGAGACAACCTCCACAAAAAATTAACAATTTTGCAGCAACAATCCTCTGATAAAATGTATCTACATGGGTCGGTAATACTATATATTCGATTTTACTTACTATTCACTAAATACACCAAAAGGTATATTTCTTACTTCGTATATGTACATGTGTATATATGAATATATAGTTGATACGTAAAAATGAAATATACTAGTAATTACCGGGCCCTGTGACTCCACCTACTTGAAGAATCTTATTTTATTGGGGGTGGGATGGCTCCTCTAATGCAGGAATTTGCCAGTGTTTACCTTTTTAAAAATAGGTAGCATCTAAATTATAAATACCATACCATAAACAAGGCAAAAGAATATTGTCAGGAAAAAAGTTACCCTTCCCACTCTGTTACAGACAAATATAAAATAAGATTTCAACGTGATTTATTTCAAAATTGCAAGTTGTCTAATATGAGAGTGCGCTTGCATCCCTTTCCAAAATCATCGACTGAATCTAAAATTCTAGCTTTAACTGCAAATGACTGATAAATAGAGTGGGCGTAAAATAAAAATGCGAGGACTATTTCCCGCTCCGATGCCTTATATTTCTCTGTTTTCAAAATTTATGGAAGGGTTTTATTTGTCTAAAATTTTGTTGTGAGTAATGTCACATTTGATTCATCTATTTCATCGCATGATCTGACTTATTAATTGATAGTTTTAAGTTGACATGCAGTTACGCATATTTACCGGAAAATGGGCATGATTTTTTTTATATATGAATGTGTCAAGTCTCCCTTATGATTCTACATTAATGATTAATAAATTGAAAAGTAAACGTGAAAGTATTTCACATAAATTTCTATTTTTAGTAACCACGGCAACACCGTTCATCGAAATTAAAAATCGATATATAAAATTATATATCTTTAAGTTAGTGTAATCTATTTGTGTGCCAAATTATACTGAAATCAGACCAAAACTGTAGGAGGAGTAGCATTTTGAAAGTATTATAGAGAAATATCTATTTTTAGTAACCACAGCGACATCGTTCATTGAAATTAAAAATTGGTATACTGGGTTATGTATCTTAGTGTATTCTACTTGTGTACCAAGTTATATTGAAATCAGACCAAAAATGTTGAAGGAGTAGCATTTTGAAAAATTGTTTACAGACAGACAGACAGACGGACGCATTACTATCGCATAAGCTCTTTTGGTCTCTGACCAGTAGAGCTAAAAAGAGAGATAATAAAAAACGTGTTCTGTATTATGCCTAATCTTGAGCTTTGGATAGAGTTCGAATCTTGTGAGAAGCTTTTTTTTCACATTCCTTAAAACATACCTACTCTTTCACTCAAAGTTAAAAAAAAATTGTCTCAAAGCGATGAATTGTCCTCTAGGCTTGGACATCTCTATTCCAAAATCATTAAACAGTCAATATTTGCCCATCCCCCATTAAATATTAAACCTTGAATTCGGTGAAAAGAGTACAGAAAATTAGATATGCACATGCATTTTATCAAAGTCTAAAGTAGAAACGGCATTTTATTTTTCATATGGCAGTTAGATACGTATATTCCTCCATCCAATAAACAAATACCCCTGCCCATTTTAATACTAAACAAGGAGGAACAATCAAAATCTCGGGAATCAGACAGAGTGAAAAATCTTATGGAAACTATATTATTTTTGTAAGCTTTCTTTTTAATCAAAGTGAAGTGTTACTTAACAATTAATTAGTTCTTGGGCAGACTGCCCCCCCCCCCCCCCCCCCCCGAAAAAAAAGGAGAAGGGGGGGGGGAGAGAAGAACAGTTTTGTATTCAAGTCGTCCATGTTTTACCATCTGGGGGAGGAAGGGGGCTCTGAATATGACAGTAATTTTAATTAAGTGTAAAAGACATTCTTGAGGACCAGTTTATCCGAACTATGGTGTTTTAATATGCCTAAATTACTATTGCCAAATTACACTAAAAGATAGATAAATGATGATTAATTGCGGCTGTATCCCCTAAACAATATTGTATCGATACGTTCTTCATTCCTGCTAGTCCTGGAATTTTTTGTATGTTCGTGGCCGCAACCCCCATCCCCAGTATTTCCTCCTATGACCTTTTATAACTCTAATAAGATAAAAAAGAGGATTTTCATTCCTTAAATTCGAAGAATCTACCCAAAAGCTAGATGTATGAGTATTAGTTTAAAAAAGGAAGAAAATGAATGTGTCTTAATTTTATTTATTTCATAAAACATTTTATGTCGTTTCTGGTATTTAGTGAAAACTTTACTTTCACTTCTCACTTGCTGTAGATCAATCTTTCTGATGGTAGTTCGAATCTAGGCTGATATATCATCGTATGCAAACATGGTTTAAGGAAAAGCCATGGTTTTAATTAAGGATGAAGATGTGGAATTTTACTTGTTATAATCATACGTGCATATTTAGTTTTGTTCATTGTACTGAGCAATGCCAAACAACAACAATAGCGAACATGAAGTACAGATTTCGAATATACCCCCAGTATACCATCTGGATACAACTTCACATTCTTTTTAAGTTCTGTAGCTCTAATTTAGGCCTAGTAATTTTCTAAATGTATACTGTCTTTTGCTCCTACGTGATACAGACGTTTTAACATGTATATGCATGACTTCAAAGAAAAATTCAGATGTTTGTTTACCTCTAGTGTGGGATCAACTAATAGTAATCTGACCCCCCCCCCAAAAAAAAAAAAAATTAAATAGTGGACCTATACTCCTACTAAAGTGTTAGTGAACAACTTAAAAATCGTAGTATGATACTTTAATGAAAAATGTGTAATTTTCTAACAAAATTTATAACCATATAATTTACAATGGGCAAAAGGGTTGAAATTGAGGAAATTCGGATTTTATGAAATGTTCTTTTTTAGGTATGAGCACAAATCTGCCCCACAAAATTTTTTTGATAAATAGAAACCTATTGACGTTAGTTTTAAACTGAAACCGAAATAAATTTTGGGCAGGCCTGTGCTCTATATAAAATTTGACCATTTCCCCAAAAATGTGATAAATCAAGCAAATTCCCGATTTTCTATGATTTTGGGGCTGTAGATCTCAGGTATACAAGTATTGAACTTCAAGATTTTTTCCACTTTGATAAACTACAATACCTAGACTAACTTTTAAACAAAAAATATTTGACCAAAACTTCAGTTTAATTTTGACCATTTTACAGGGCATATTTTGACCCTTCGTTCTTTGAAAATAACACTGAAAATCCATTTAAACAGGTGCAGTAGGGTCAACAGACGCAATGTTGATTAAAAGAGCAACTATCATCATATTCAGTTTGTTTACAATATTATAAGATCACTTAATAAAAATTAGTGATGATATATATTGCAGTTATCATAAGCATCATAAAAATTATATTTAAATCTTTAATATCTAAGAAAAAAGAAAGACACAATTAATTCAATCAAACAATGATTAAAATAATAATTGAAAAGGAGTGTTCTATTTTTACAACCTTGGTTTCCTGCTTAAATATCAGTATGGTGTATCTTGTTTGATTTCATTCTGTACCGTATATCCGGTTTTTTCTTTCGCGTGTTGAAAATTTTGAGAAAGGGGTTGAATTTGTACAATTTTTTATTTTACGTAATTTATTTTATTTTGCGAATTAAAAATGATCCCAGATCTAGAGAATAATAGATCATTGCGAAAAAACAGATGTACGGAAAGGATTGTATTTATAAAGATTTATTAAACATTTAAAAAACAATTTTAACACCCATCGCAATTTAGAAATGGCGGACCCCCCATCCCACCCCCAACCCTTTCAGAGTAGGTTTCTCTATGACGTGGAAATGGACAGAGATATTTAGATTATATGCTATAAAAAGAAATTTCTTGACAATTATATTTTCCCTTCAAAGACGAATTTTCTGTTCCAGATTTTTAAGAGATTAAACAAACAAGTCCATGCTGACCGTTATAAATCTAAGTACGTTTCAACTGATTGCTCGCTAGCACGTTCACTGTGGACATTTATCTGTAACGACACAGATTTATGAGGTTTGTTTTGTTCTAAATAGGTCATAAAAAGTTCGTTCGATAGGAGGGATAAGTCTTCTGATAAAAGAGAGATATTCAATAAATTGCTATGCCAACTTTTAAAGATTTCTTTCAAAAGAACCATTTTACAGTCAATTCAATTGAATCTGTTCTATGGTACTGTCACAATTTTCATTTAGTTTTATTTTGTTTGTTATGGCGTACCATAATTTTATTCTCACCATATACAGTGGTAAATGCGTTACGGATAGCTGGTCACTGCTATCAGACCAGTCTATACAATTTTGTCGACGTGTGAGTTCAGAGCAGGCCGCAGAAATGAGAAGGTTTGTCCTTCATAAGAGAAAATATCATATGACCTGTGTGGTCGCAAAAAATAGCTGTTTGCATTAGGCCTGATTTTTTTGTGAGTGTTCGAGAAGCTTTCCTGTGTGGACTGTAAAGTAAAGTTGAGAACTTTGGCAGCGGTGAGTTTGAACTGTATATTTTGTTGGCTATGCATTTTAATAATATTTTTTAAAAGTTTATATTTCAGTATTTTGTTAAGCATTATGTATACTAGATAATATAACCGACATATTCAGGTACTTCATATAAATACGTTTTATTTTACCCACAATGAAAACCCAGATTCTGGAATAATAATAATATCATAGGTGACCAGGCAGTGTATTTGCATGTTTGAGTAAGCTGGTGAACATAATGGTATACTGAGACATTCGAGAAAATCCCTGGAGCGTTGAAGGCGAAGAGGACGTGCGACTGTTGGACATGTCGTAACTATAATTCCATGAGTAACCAACGACTGTGTGTCAATGAACAATATTTACATTTCAAATAATTTTCCCCTATGATTCTTTACAAAATAATGTGCAGTTTATTTTCTCATGAACTACATTATATATGTACCACGAATAAGCATGAATATCTCCATTGTTACGTCATCATACCGCACTTGACGTCGAAAATATAGTACACATTGTTTTGCTTTAAAGATGACAGTTGATTGGTGTAAATGTGTGGCAAGTCATCAGAAAAATAATGTAAATATAAGAAATGAATTTAATTTTTGAAGATTCATGAGGTAAATGAACTACAACGCTTCACGCCGGCATATTTATCATGAAGCCCTAACGCGCTTCATGAAATATGCCGGTGTAAAGACGAATAATGACCCCCATCGAATAATGACTGGGGGGTCATTTTTCAACGACAACAAATTACCCCCACCCGTAGAAAAAAATATTTTTTGTAGAAAAAGGGTCCTAGGGGGTCATTATTTTATATGTTTGTCCTATAAAATAATGACCCCATTGAAAAATGACCCCCTTTAAAGTGATACAAAATAAACACTCTTTGATATCTTTTTTACAGCGAAACTAATTTTTACATTTTCTGTAACCAGAAAAATACAAAAAGTCGTATGAAATAATTAAAAGATTCACGTAGTCTTTCAATGCTAAAATTGTGTTTGAAAATAGATTCTTTAATTGTCAAGTAAATAAAATTTCTTTTTAATATTTATAATTATAATGTTTGCTTAAAGAATGATATTCCACTTGTTTTTAGAAATCAAACCATGCAAAAATTAGGTTTAAATACTCTTTAATTAGAAAAAATTAAATTTTCCGTCATTTCAACTTTTAGTTTGTTTAAGTTTGGGAAATCCTATTAGACAATGAAAGAGGAAGAAATTTTTACCCCCCCCCCCCCCAAAAAAAAGAACTTTACGTTAAATCAAAACAAAAAAATAATAATAAATGAAAACAAAAATATAAATAAAACTCTATACCTTTCAATAATTCTGAAAGAGGCTCTAGATAAAATATTGAAATGAAGTTAAGCCTTCACACAAGTACTATCATATCATATCATAATTTACTTCGCCATGATTAAAGCATACTTTAAATGTTGGTGGAGGTATACTTGAAAGAATTGTGGCAAAGTAACAGTTAAAAATTAGTAGAATAGTATATTATTTTTAGCTTATTTTTAATTCCTTCTTATAGAAAAATAAAGGTAGGGTTTTTTTTTTTTTTTTTTGCTTTTGTTCAATATCGACTTCCTCCTAAATAAGAAAGGGGGTGGGGTAAGTATAAGACCTAAAAATATGCTCTGTAAAGCTATGGGCTAGTGTAAAATACACAGTCATTCTAATGCAAAAACTATACATGTAGACATAAACACACAGTATTCATTATATTTCTTTTAACGTAGAACCTACTTCGTATAACTTGTAAATGTGTTAAACCTGTGCTAACCCATTAAGACGTCATAATTAATTCAATGCCACTTTTTCCCGTACTTGAGAGCTTCAATAAAAATGGTAGAAAATACTGCATTTTGAAATTCACAGAATTCAATCATGCCAACATAATCTTGATTCAATTCATATATTTTTTTTGGTTTATAATGCTTAATGGCAATTTATTACTGGAATAAGAGAAATATGTAGGCACCTTTTATTTACTAGATCTAAACCTGAAGTTGACAAAGCCAAGACTATCTAGTGTCATGAAATTACGATGCATACAACTTTCGTAATAATTTGAATGGTATGTAACCATTTTGAAGGAATGCATAAATCTTAAGAAATCTTTAGTTGCCAGCTATATAGTGTAATATCTTGATGAAATGTGTCTAATGTCAAAGATGTACGTGTTGTAGATCGTTTGATCGTGTGTACATTTTTGTGATATCTATAATGAAATGATGTGCATTCCTTTTAACAATTATTTGTTAACTATTCATATTCTTGGTGTTTGATTACAATTTTTCTATTAAATATGATCTTTTTAAAGAAAATGTACAATTTCTGATTAATATTTAATCTGAAAGTAACCCCAAACAGTCATTTAATTATTAAATCCCGTGAAAGTGCAAAAAGGTCAAGAATATGAATATCGCCTATCTTAATGGTGGACTTATCTTTTATGTTAATTGAATAAAAAATAAGTTATTCTTGATAAATATTGTTTAATATTATTCAGTTAAAAAAGTTTATAAACGACGATGTTTGAAGAAGTATTTTTGTGATATTTCATATTCCCTTTATGACAAGTACCCCTAAAAATATTTGGTAATGTGAAGTCGCAGTATGTAAATACCATACCAAGTTTCATAGCCTGTTCTAGATTAAAAACAAGGAAACATATCATGATATCTTAACTGATTGATAAGCAAGTATTAATTTATCATTTTGAAAAGTTTGAAAATCTTGTGACAAAGACTTTTCCGACATAGGTTCTACCTTAATTTTTGTTTTACTCAACCCTTTTACTCAGTTCAGAGTATTTTTTTTCAGAGAATTTAATATGAAAATCAGAACAAACATTTTCATTGTTGTAACGTCTTCTTTATAATGTATATTAATATGAAAAGTTAATTGAAGACCATTTCTTTTTGTATGTCCCCGTTATCGAAGATTCTGGGGTATATAGTTTTATTGTGTTCGTCTGTATGTCCGTCTTCCTATCTGGTGGTTTGTTTGTCCACAAAAACTTTAACCTTTACCATAACTTTTCATTTATTGGAGCTATGACTTTCATATTTAATATGTATATTCCTTGTGACAAGACCTTACTTTGGGTACCACCAAATTTGACCTTTTGACCTTTACCTTGGAGTTTATCCCATTTTACACAAAAATGCCAAATTTTTACTTTGACCATAACTTTTAAACGGTAGATACTAGTACTCTCATACTTCAAATATGTAGTTTTTTTGGCATTACCTTTCATTGGATACTAAAAACCTTGACCTTTTGACCTTGAGCTTGGAGTTTTCTGTACTTATGATTTTTTTTTTACCTTGGCCATAACTTTTGAACGGTAAGGGCTAGGGTATTCATACTTAACATATGTAATCCTTGTTACATTAAACATTTTCATAAGAAATCATCAACTTTGACCTTTGAGTTTGACCTACCTTTCAAAAAATTATCCTTAGCCATTACTTTTGAACAAGTGGTGCTAGGGCTTTCCTATTTTGCAGTTGTATTTCTTGTGAGAAGACCCTACTTTGGGTAATAATATATTTAAATTGCATTTAAGAAAAGTTTAATCTTCGCTATGTTGTCATACAGGGGCATAGCTGTTTCACAAACACATCTTTTTATATATGAGGATTTGCGGATAAGAGATGGATACCTCAAATCGTAACAGATGGAAGGACGGACATCCCAATCACTATATACCCTCCCGCTTTTCAAGCGGAGGATATAATAATAAATAATACTGCTGATTTTTTTCTGTCAGTTCGATGATTTCCACCATCAAAAAAAAAAATTTTTACCTAACCCTTAAGGCTTGATAAATCTTTTACTCCTTTAGATTCTGAATCATTGCATTTACCTTAAAATATATCTATTGATTGTATAACGTTATGAGATCAACATATCATCAGTTTATTCCCAATAAGCTCAGGTGAGCATTTTGGCCAATATGCTTCTTTATCCAATTTTTTTTTTTGCCCCCTAAAAATTTTACCTTTAATCTACAGGGGGTCATTTTTCTTCACGTGGGTTCTGCAAATTTTTATGGAAGTGACACTTTTTCTACGGGCAAAATGGTCATTTTTCTACGTCGAATATTGACCGGGGGTCATTTTTCGCTGTCGAAAAATGACCCCCGGTCATTATTCGATGGGGGTCATTATTTCGTCTTTACACCGGCGTAAAGCGTCGTAGTTCATAACCTCATGAATCTTCAAAAATAAAATTCATTTCTTAAGAGTCAAAATCAGCAAGCATCGAGCATTTAGTTAAAAAATGTGGAAAGTGGCATAGAAACAGATTTGGTTAAAACTCATATATAAATTTTCAGAACAAAGGGTATGATAGAAAAGAGCAAGCAAAAAATAATTTTTCGCATTGTTGCTATGGAAACCACGCGCCTTTTAGATAGCGTGTTTAGTACTTTATCATGACACTTGAATTTATGGTTAAACAAATACTTTTTTATTACTAGTCATTAAAAAAAGCTTTTTGAATTATTATTTTATTCATATAAATATACTCTATTTTAGCAACTGTTGATTTTTGAAATTCTCTTCACCTTTTGATAAATATAACTATTTTTGAAGGTTTATTTTGCTTTAAAAAACAGCAAATTTGAAGTACTTTATAAGAAATCTACAACCACATTAAAGCTTATCAACATAAAATATTTATTAAACAGCATTTGTTCTAGAAGAATCAAGAAAAAAATCTGCAGGCAACTAAAGCATTTATATATGACAACTGATTTAAATCCATAATTTTCTGTCAATTTTGCTTCAAATTACCTCCCTTTGGTATAGCTCTCTAACATAGGAGGAATAAACGGTAGTTTGCTTACATTGTTTTCAATAACAATGTACAGAAGACTAGCAGAAAATTACAAACTTGGAGCAGTCTGAGCCTCAGTTTTGTCGTTTTCATGAGTCTTAATTACGGTGAGTGATTGAAATTTTTACAATTTACCATTACAACAGTTACTGAAGAGTGTATAGCATAAATTATCCATGCAGTAAAATATGTAACACTTGGCACAGTGTTTTTGCACATTTCCATTTTATACTGATTGATTATATATGTTAGCATTACTTATTTTATAGCTAAAAACAAAAATTAAAGATTATGCATGGCCTGCGGAACCAGGAGGAGGGGGTATGCCCCCCCCCCCCCCCAATAATATTGCTGATATTAAACTATAATATGATGAAATTAAATTCCCCAACTTAGATTGTTTCTGAGGGCCTAACGTGAAAAAGTTGGTCATGATCAGTTACATAACTGTATCCCAAATTATAAAGTTTAAATTGAATTTAGTTTCATTTTAATTTGTTGTATTCACGGTATGTATGAAGCCAAAGTCACTCACCAGCTATATAATGATTATAACTTGATTGATGGTCGAGTAAATAAAAATTCTGTATATACCGGTAATAGTAGATATCTTTATTTACCATTTAAGATAATGCATGCTTTTCACATGAAAAATTATGAATTTATGAAAACCAACACTATTATGAAATGTTTGTAAAATGGAATGATCTTTGTTATGGCGTCCGTAAAAAAGAAATAGAAAAAGGGGCAGGGGGTTAACTCTGTACTTAATATATTTTAGTTTAGGAAAGGGGATTACATTGGAAGTATTGTGATACAGACATGTTTATTATGTACTGTTGTGGACTAGTGGTAACTGAATTGTATATATACCACAGTAAAAGAATTAATTAAAAAAAACTTTTTTAGCTGATGTCATCCAGTGTTTACTTATAAAAGAAAATTCATATTCAGCTAACATTTTCTCCGGTACCACTGAACTAGGTTCAAATAACAAGCATCATTAGATTTAAAGCACGTAAATTTATGAAATGAATATCTATACTTCATTTTTTCGGGGGGGGGGGGGTATTGGAAAGATTTAGAGTTTTGACAAAACCTAGAACCAATTGACATTTATTGCAAGTTTTTAAATTTAAAGAATATTTAAAATCAATGCGGTCTCATCTTTGTGTTGTATACTAAGTACTTCTGTTTTTAGAATGAAATTCGGCACTTTGAAGCCAAACTCGGAAAGAAGCAGAAACAGAATTGGATGAGCTGATATAAAATTGGACAGGAAAAACATGTAAATAATACATTTAGTAAAAACATTAACTTTTTAAAATGAAATGATAAATCATTGAGATTTCTTGGAATTTAATTGATTCCAATAAACATGCTTTGTATTCATCATCATTCCTCAAGCTCAAATAGAAATGGTTCTAAGTATACTATATGACGACAAAGCTGTTCAATATTATTACATTTTAATTTTATAACTTTTTTCAGATTATGAGAATACATTATTACAGTACAGACCATTGATGCTGGAAGTGAGTGGATAGTGTTAACGGAGACTCAGGGATCAAGAAAATAGATCCATAAATTGTACAGTGTATGTACGAAAGTGGATCAAATAAAATGTTCAATCTAAAAGTAACATTGTTTGTTTGTCTGTTAGCATTTTTTATTGATATAAATCTAATAACTACGTATCAATTTTTAGCATGCAGATTCATAATTATTAGATAGTCGAAGAATCTGAAACATATCTTTATATTCTGCATTTTGAAGTATCATAATTAAAACAAGGTCAATATTAAATGATCGATCAATAAATGTTAATTAAAACTGACAAAATGTTTTTGTGAGAAAAAAGAAAGAGGGCTAATTTATATATTGTACCTCATGTTGGACTGATGTTGGTGTGAGTAAAATAAAAATGATGATGGACTAGTTTAAAGTCAGACAACACGTTCCTCAAATTTATGTTTTGTATCTCTAGGTATTATATATATGTAAAATATTCATATTTGTCATTCTCTTCTGATTTCTACATTGTTTTCGAAATTTTTTAGATATAGGAATGCCCATTAGCGTTATTAATAAATATCTTTTAGGGTCAGTTCAAGTTTAGACATTCATATATATATATATAGCTCTTCAAGATTTTTATTTTAGGCACCAGTATAGCCACTGAGGTCTTAGCTGTCTTGCAATATTGTTTCTTAATAAGGACAGCAGGAGAATATATCATCAGTTCAATACCAATGGTTTCAGTCATTCGTTCTTGACAGACATGGTATCATTTTTGAAAGTGCATGGTCTGGGATAGGCATAAAAAAACTGCCAAGAAAAAAAAAGGGGGGGGGGATTCTCCAAACTCGCGGGGGGGGGGGTAAACATCAGGTGTTGAGAAAAAAATTGGGTGGGGATGTCATCCCCCCTACCCAACCCAAACCTGATGCTACATGCCTGATTGATATGGTTTTACTTTAAAATTATGTGAGCTGTCATAGTGACTCTCTTTCATAAACTATAATTATTGTGAGCAAGCTCATAAAAAATGCTATTGCATTAAATGTTTTTATTTCAAAAAAGGTCCAAATATTAATTTAAAACCTTTTTAAAATTTTGCTAGTGCAGATATACATACCAAAAATGACTATGACATACATGTATACTCAAGTCATACATGTAGGTAGTAAAACCGTTGTGTTGAGCATAAACTTCCAATAAATATGTAAATGTGCCAAACTCATAAAGTACACTTTTACTGCAATGACCTTGAAAAATCTATGTCCTTGAGTCAAGGTCAAACATGTCCAAATGAACTTCAAGGTCATGACAAACCTACAGCTCAAAAATAATATCCGAGATGAAACTTCAAGTCTTTTCACTAGAATGTTACAGAATGGGCAAAGATTGCACTATTCTTCTACCAATGACCTTGAACTTGTTCAAATGACCTTGGGTAAAGTTTTTGACACATCTCTAGATCACAAGCAATCTTAATATCAAGTATGAACTTTCAGTGGAACTTCATTGAAATGTTATGGACAAGGCAAAATTTTGCATACATATGGATTGGTGAACAAGGTGATTCATACCCCCCCCCCCTTTTCCAAGTTTCGTTTATGAGGAATGTAAAATTCTTTTTGAAATTAAATATGCATTTATTTATCAACAATAGTAAAATTATGAGTATGCTTTGATCAGAATAAATATGACCAATATAATGGACACTGTACATGTATTCAAATTACCCCCGTCCCTTCAAAAAAGCTTATAAATGCCAGATTGTCACACATTTTAACCATTTGTAACTTTTTTCTACTAAAGTTGCCTGCAAATTTTATTGTATAGATATGACATATAGATAACCCCTAACAAGATCACATCATTCATTTTTCCAGCAGTGGTTGTAGATTTTGTGTATATAGTGATAAACATGTGTAATTTTTTTCAAAATTAATAAGCATTGACGCCATGTTCTTTTCCCGTTGTCATGGCAACAATATGACTACAGAAATTTTGTTTTTCCTATTTTTGGAGAATAAAGTAATTCCATCTTTTAACAAATAAAGTAACCAAAATACCTTATCTTATCACGTTCAGAAAACATATTCATAGAAAAATGTCTAAAAATCATTGATTTTCATAAGGATTTATGAGCCCGTTGCTAAGGAAATGAATTTCCTTGGATACCAGTCCCTTCATACGTTAAAAAAAATTTTATTTGTGTTTTAGCATTAGGTAGGACAAAATCTTTTATATACCAAAAGCTTTTGAAAAAATAAAATTTTGACTTTCCATTCAATGCTCGATGCTTGCTGATTTTGACTCTTAAGTATACGGCAACGTCTTTGGTCAACCTCTGTGATCTCGACAGAGTCTCCTAATTGGATTTATTTGTACATTGCAATGAAACATTTGTATGACCTCTTATATGACGTTATTACAGTCGGTACATTGACACTATCATTATTTTCTTTTTGTTTATTTTTTTTTAATTTTGTATGAGTGTTGTAGGTGTGAGTGTTGTGTATGTGTACAGATGTTCTATATGTTTTGAGCACTGTAAATAACTTTTGTTTGCACGTACTCTTTGTCCTTTTTACAAGGTTTAGTTACAGTGAGGGATTACTTCCATGCCATTTATCGAAAATTGTGACAGATACAGATGTTGATATTTAGTTTCTATTGCTAGTATTGTTACATGTTTTAATTATTTATGATAGTTTACCTATAACATTTATACTCCGCGTCTTTAAATAGTTTAATTTGAGAAATTTCTATCTCTTAAAGTATGCCTTTTAACTGTAAAAAAAATTCAGATGCTGAATTGTTCATATACAATTATTTAATATTTTGTCCTACTAAAAATATTTTCAAGGGTGATAATGGAAAGATAACTCTTGTTGATGGATGCATGTTATTTTACGGGAGTATAAAACTATTTGTTTTTCTAATTTAAAAAGCAAAGCCTATTTATGTTTTCTACAGAGAATTAGATAGGTATGAGAGTAAATTTTATTTTCATATACACCTTATATATCTAATTATATTGTGACAGAAAAAAAATTATCTTTCAATTTACCATATCACATTTTCTACACAACTTGATTTGATATATTATCAATTTCAGAAAAAGTAATCAGCGTTTCATACTTCAAACTACTTTTCATTTGAATATAATGCTATAGTTGTTGAATTTCAAAAAAGATGGTAGAATGGAGCTGAGGGATATTTCACCCTTATCAGAAATCAAAGAGCACATGGTTGTTCAAAAGACCTTTTACTCAACCTTCAAACATATGCATGTAATATACAAATTATATTTCAAGCTCGACTCTCAACAAACCTGTGCTCTGTGGCTACGAAAGCTTTAAAGTGTGTACCTGTCACTGAGGTTTTTTTTTTTTTTGATATTCATGAAAATCAAAGGGCCCCCAACTTCAATACGAAGCTTCATTTTCTGCGTACATGTATATGTATCAATTAACATTGATACATTAAAGACAATGACTCAAATAATAAAGTAATATCTGTCATCGTTCATTCTTAAACAAACGATATCTCATTTTTTATGAGATATTACTTTATTAAAAACAATAGAAGGATTCTTAAAACAAAACATATATATTGTTTTTTTCAAATAATATATTGTTAAAAAAATAAGAAGATGAATCAGGTATTAAAAACGTCAAAATTAATTCAATTAAATCGCACAACCCACACAGTGATTCAAATGTTAATGACACCTTCTTTGTTTGCAATAAAACATATACAAATTATACATTGTGCACTTATGGTTGCTCAGAGACAATTTCAAAAATTCATAAAGATTATACCTATTTTTACTATTTCAAAGGATCTACCATAGCTTCCAGGCCCATGCTAAGGCCTTACGCTACCTCACAAAATGCAGACCACTACTAGTACATTTCACTGAACAGCAAGATATATTGGCCAAAACACCTCATTTTCAGGCTACAAATTATCGTATGAACGCATTCCGTTTTTTTTTTTCTGTGAAAAAACGATTTTTTGATATAAGTCTCCTTTTTCTAGATCTTATCGTATATATCATTAGTAGTAGTGACAATAAAGTGTCCAAACGAAAGGTCTTGTCACAAGGAATACATCTACACTTTTGAAATATTTAAGCCATAGTGCAACCTACTCAACCGTTTTGTACCTGTTTTCGGGTGTATAAAATATAACTGAGTAAGGGAGTTTTCTTTATATTCTATGTAAAGAACATAAATAATAATATATAAAATGTGCATAAAATACAAATAGAGACAAGGAAGGAGGCTTGTAGCGCAAATTGTATATTGTTCAAATTACACCGCATTTGGAATGTAAAGAAAAGGTAAAAACGATTGCAGTTGAGGCTTTTGATATTTTAAGACAAGTTTTCAATCTTGAGAGAGCTCCCTCAAACTTGAGAGTTCTTGAGTTTTGAAACTTTTCCATTCCCACCCATACCTACTAAAATAAGGTCTTAGAAAATTTCATATATCACATTTTTTATTGAATGTCATAGTATTTTTGAAAAAATATAAATTTCAAAATATAAAGAAAGAAAAAGAAACTATGCAGTGCATATAAGGCTCATCTATTGTAAAAACATCAAAACGTTTGGCCATGACCAGAACGTCTTGGATACTATTAGCCCCCTGCATTATGTAAATCATTGCAAGAAATGTACAGCACTGAGGTAACACCATAGTTTCCAATGCAAACCAATGGCTGTGTGGTCAGTAAAGCCAGACGTTGGGCAAATAATAACTTTTTTGGCCTGGTGACAATTACTTTCAGCAATGTCTGTGTAGATTAAGCATAAGTTACATTGGGATATAATAAAAAGGTGAACCAGAGAGAACAGTAAGAAGGATAAAAATGTTTCTATTACGTACGGTTTCCCTTCACAGTATATGTATGTTATACTTTGTCGGTTTGGTAAAACAATACAGCACCCCCTTCCGCTTCCTCGCAGAATCGTTGTTGCATACCGGAAGGAGCTAGGGCAGATGATTTGCTGAAATTATCTTCACTGTTTACTGCATGAGTATACGATAATACGTCCATCTAGTATACATTTTGTGTAAAATTTAAAAAGGAATACATCTAATATAATATACCTTGGTTCACTGTCACACGACTTCTGAGCAAAAAACTTCTTTATTCCCGGTCTACACTTTAGTGCATGCTGAATTTTTCTCCTGAAATATTTCAAAGTGCTTTTATATTTCCCTTCATAAGATTATTGTACCTTTCAAACACAATATTGAAAAGACAGGGCCTTCAAAACCGTTGAATTTGACATAAAATTTGTTTTGGTGGATTTTATGTATATTGATTGATTGTATATTGTTTGACGACCCTCTTGAGAATTTTTCACTGAAATGGGGACGTCACCGTATGCCGGTGAAGGGCTTCAAATTTTGACCTACACTCGGCACTCAGGGCCATTGAGCAGCGACTACTGTGACACAGGACCTACGTTTTTAAGGTCATATCCGAAAGACCCGTGACTTTCACTTCTTGTGCCGAACGCATGGCGAAGGAACGGTCACAACCTCTGTTTACGTTTTAGGTATGACGCGGCGTCGCGAACGAGAATCGAACCGGGCCTCCCGATCACGAAGCGAACGCTCTACGATTGAATGAATATTGTAGAATGGATACGCATAAATGTTCTTATAGGAACATACTAGCTCTTTATACATTATTAGATTTGTTTTCACTCAAAGGTAATATATTGATGAATTCGAGGTGGTAAGGTAAGAAAACTAAACTAAACTAAACTATATGATTGTGCTTTCGTGTAACAAAAGGACAGAATTCATAGTCTTGAATGTAAAGCAAGTAAAGAGTATTTTATCTACTTGCACAATTGATGGAAAATTTTGGGAAAAAATGGTTCATACACATTTTAGGGATTTCATTTGAAAGGTGTACAATTGTAATGTATATAACGAACATAATAATTTGGGATTTGTGTGATTTTCAAAATGGAGAATGTTTAATTGCAGTTATTACATTATATAGAGTATAGTGATTTTCACTTAAGTCAGTGAATTTTTTTTTCATGAAACATTGAATTTCTATGTAGAGTAACGGATTTAATGATCATAAAAATTAAACACTGTTTCAAAATTTCAAGTGTATTCCTAATATACATTTCTCAAAAAAAAAATTAAGGTTAGATATACATATAGCAATCTACATTAAAAAGGAATACAAAATTAGTCTGACATTCACCATGAATCAATTTCTCCAAAGTTACGATTATTAAATTATTTGAAAAAAAAAGCAGATCATATTCATAAACGTACGGAAACCCATTAAGGACCTATCAAAAAATATTTCAGAATTCGTTGTAACAAATTTAATTTGTAATAACAGATTTATTGAATTCGCTATAAAGATTTTAATTTGTTATAACAAATTCATTGAATTCGTTATAATGAATTTAATTTGTTATAACAGATTCATTGAATTCGTTTTGAAGAATTTAATTTTTTTTAATAATTTGATTTTTTTTTTTTGAATTCATCATAACCAATTCAATAATCTGTTTTAACGAAATTTTGAATTGGTTATAACGAATTCCACAAATCTGTAATAACAGATTAAATTCGTAATAACGAATTCAATAAAAATGTTATAACAAATTTAATTCGTTATAACGATTTCAATGAATCTGTAATAACAAATTAAATTCGTTATAACTAATACAACGAATCTGTTATAACAAATTAAATTCGTTATAACGAATTTAATGAATCTAATTCGTTATAATGAATTCAATAAATCTGTTTTAACGAATTCAATAATATCTTTGATAAGTCCTAAATGGGCTTCCGTACAACCGTGATAATTTATGCAGATCTTTTCCTAGCATTATTTATGACATATTTTAATCAAAAAATTGTTGGCACATGATGCTTCAAAAGATATAATAAAACGTGACTGTATTCATACTTGTATAAAGGAAGTGTATGCACACCAAATACAAATATCACTTTGAACTTCATTCTTTAATTTATTTGCTACTAAGAAAAGAATTAAAGCACCTGTTAGCACAAGCTTGCGTTAGGACTCATTAAGGTTATTGGTGCTCTGACATGGGTTTACAGATGAATATTTGAAGACCTGCATTAGTATAAGCATAAATATTTAAATCCTTTCTTAAATATGTACAAAGTAAAATGATTTAAAAAATCAAATCAAGATAGCAAATTTTACTTTCATGGTGACAGAGTATAAAGCTTGATGAAGTCGAGTGAAGTTATGAATTTCATCCACGCTTTTGATTATATATATATTCAGGTTATGTAAGTATTCAAAATTTTATTTTGACAAGCAATAACGGAAATATCTTTATTACATTTTTAATGCTTTTATGAATATCTGTTTTGATAATCTGTAAGAGCGCAAAATGAATAAACTTCAAGGTCAGACACTATAAAAGTGTCCTGATCCCACCTCTGATGTTTGGAGGTCTGTGTTTGCTCTGCTCTTATTTTGTATATTTGTTTAATGGACGATGAGATTGAATACTGTTCGTTATTTCCATATCCTTCTTCTTACATGTATTAACACTGAAATCTACCTGCATTAGTATAAGCATTAATATTTTCTTTCTTTAATATGCAGAAAGTAGAGAATAAATAATAGAATTTATTCAAAGATGAAGCACATGAAAGTTTATTCATTTATGAATAAGTTCTTAAATCAGAATTTCTTATTTTAAGAAAATTTACGCAGACAATGAATTCAAAAGAAAAAAAAGTTAATTCCAGTTAGTCAGTTGTCGACAACATGTACGAAACTAAATTTGATAAAAATATAAAAACCTAAAATAGGTAGGATAGATTAAACTCAGCATTTGATTAATGCATATTGAAAAATAAACTAATAGTATTCAAAATCAAAACTCAATAAAACAATACTAAATAGGAGCAGAACTCTGAAAACATATGAGTTCAAATCAGGCGTCCTACTGACTGGTCAGCCCGTTGTCAACTCAGTGAATAAGTACTAGTAATTGACTAACAATTACAAGTTGTATGAAAAACGTCTGTCTCCATTTGACTTATTAAAAATATATTTGCTGACAAGCTCATTGTATCAGCCATTGATCTCATGAAATAATGAGTTTAAACTTAATTAATCAAAACCTAATTGAGATTTTAAAGATTTAAAGCTTTAAAATGTTAACTGCAATTCGTAACCTTTTTTTTGTTAGAAAAAGCTTTCTTTTTTCTTTGTTATCAACTTAAGCACTCAATAAGGAGTAATGATAAATATTTTTTTAAATAAAGTTACTTTGAAGCAGAATCTTTATCAGAAAATTCTTTGCCACTTGATACTCAAACTTTTCAAAATGATATTATAGCACTCGCTCATCAATCACTTAATATTAATATTAAGGGATATTTGCTATGAAGAGAATATAAAAATCACCAAAAAAACAATCTTTAAATAATCATTTCTTACTAAATATTACATGATCCATACTCAGCAATGTTTCTCAAAAATAAATTAATTTTTTTTTTCCTGTAATGGCCAGATAGTTCCTCGTTTAAAAAAAAATTGGGCAAATAGACTCGTTTAGTAAATTTTACACCATAATTTTGTAAATATATTTCAGTAGTGTTTTAAAAGTTACTGTTAAACATGTGTATTTGTTGTGTACATTTGCACAATAGGGTCATCAGTGAAGGGAATCGATTGGATGTTCATTTATTTAGGGTTAAATAGATTTGAATTTGTGCCTTTATTCAGTCACGTACAAGATAGATTTTCTTGGTGTTTTAAGTCATTCGAAGTTCGCTTCTAAATTGCAAAAAGCTAACCGCCACCCAACACATTGCTTCCGATATCGATGTTTTATACATATTTTGTTTATTTTAATTTGATGTCGCTGCATTTTTGAGTAGAGTTCCTTTTTAAAATCATATGGATTTAAGAGGTAGAACTGAAGACTGCTTTGTATACACATGTACTGTATACACTTCATTAAAGGCTGTTGCATTGGCTTTTACGAGCTTATCCTGGAATAAGTGTTCTGAGTTTTATTTTACATAATATGTATAAATAGTTTATGTACAGTTAAACTGATGAATTTAGAACATTTTAAGTTATTAAAATATTTATTTTTCCCTCCAAACTAACAAGAGATATTTTATTTGCGAACATCACTTATCGTGCCTTTTTGGGCTTACACGGGATTTAATGATCAAAAGACTGTTTAAGTTTACGTTCAGATATACAATGTGATTATTTATTTAAAATTGTATTGTTCTCTTAAAAGATATGATATTTGATAGAAAAAAATGTAATCAAACACCAGCAATAAAATATACCTAAATAATCGACACATATGATAAAAAGGAATACACTTCATGTCATATTAGACATCAAAAAATTTAGACATAATCTTAAACACATCGTTGACTATTACATGTATATTATTTAGTTGGAAACTGAATATTTCTAAGGAGTTTTGCTTTCCCTCAAAATAATTGTAAGGTCAAGATCTAGTAAATGAAAAGTGTTTCTCTAATTTATTAATTTGTTTTAAGTAATTTAGCCATAAGATAAAATAATATATATAAAATGAATATAGGTCTTGAGGTTATTTTGGCATGATTTTAACTCTATATTTGAATTTCAAGACTTTCAAAATGCTTTATTTCTTTGAAACAATTTTTGTTGAAGCCGTAGAGTACAGAAAAAGTAACATTTAATTAATTATTACGTCATAGTGAATCTAGCAAAGGCTTAACGTATTCATTAGATAATTATGATGTCTTGTGATAAAGATTCTATGTAAAAGTTATTGGATTACATCTTCAATTCTACACCTGGTGAATACCAATATGGACTCTTAATTTAGCCTCTTACAGTACCTGGTAATTACAATGAATGAACTGCGTAAAGTGTTATGCGAATGTTATGATAACTTAATATATTATTTTCATATTCGGTAAAAGTGAATTAATTGAAACATATTTTCAGATGCCCTAAATTCGTTACGGTCCTAGAGTAGTGAACCTTTTATTTTTTTGCATATCTTGTAAGGTTTTTACCCCTGATGCACCACATCGTCAGAAAAAATTTTATTTTACAGCTGCTGAAGATGATATGGATGAAAGCAGGCAAAAGTATAATCAGAATCACAATTTCCCCTTACTTAGCATAAATCCGCTATAACCGCATATGTGAAAAAAAAATTGATATTTTTTTTTACGTCCAATCTCAAGTGTATTGGCACTATGTCACACATTGTTTATATTAAGTCAACAAAAGTCACATTGGTCTTTATTACCGGTATGTAATTTCATCTAAGGTCACGTGTGACCTGTGTTTTAAAACGGCGTTGGGTAAACATCGGTACTTTGAACGAGATGTAAACAATCAATAAAGGCATGATTTAACGCCCTTTATATAAATAGCACTAATATTATAAATATGAAAGATATATGTTTAAGATTTTACAAGTTTAAAGAACATTGAATATATTATGCCTATGCAAAATTTGGCTAGTATTGGTTGCATCTTTAAAAAGCTATAAACTTTGTCAACGGTTGTTTTGGGACAATCCTCGTAGATGAAGTTCTGTTGCCAATAATTGTGCGCTCGTATTGTGCCATTGGTATTGAACCTTCTGCAACAATTTTTCCAATTAAGGTTGACAATTTTAATAATTTCGTTACAGTATTGAAACATTGTGAAGTTATTGATCAGTGTTATAATCATATTCAATGGACTGTACCGTCAGATTGATAGAATTTATGGTTTGTTTTGAAATTTTCCGAAACGTCGGTTGTTTTACAAATGTTGCAGAAACTTACACAATTTAACTTAAATGAGTTATCTTTCTTGGCCTTGCTTTATTCGTCTCAGTAAAACGAGTTGAGATGAATTATCCAATACTATTGAATAAGTAGGTGTCCTTTATCTTTTGCAAGAAATTTTTACAGCTTATATCAATTATATTTATATTGTATAAATATTTTATTATATTACCGTTTATATTAAATTGAATTTGAAAAAAAAATGACCCATGAGTTGATGATTAGATAGAGGATCAAGGCGTTAAAACAACTTAAATGATGCCGACATCGTTAAAGGTCTTTGAGCCATGAGCTGTATCTTAAAATCATGCGCACAAACAGAAAATATCCAAAAAAAAAAAAACTAAAAATAGATCTTGCTGGTATGACCTTCACGTATCTATAACTAACGTAATCAAATTGAAGCAGCGTTTAAGGAATAAAGGAATTGTCAGTTGTGTCGATGAACCCTTCGTGATACTGCTATAAATTTTGAGTTTGAATATTAAATTGTGTAGACACTATGAAGGGTCAAAATGATATCAAAAAGAAGATAAGCCAAATTTGAAAAAAAAGTCAAATAAAATATAATCATATAATGATTAATTTATAAAGATTTTAAAATGGAAACTAATTTGTAGAACTTATAAGCTTATTTAAAAAAACTGATATGCTGGAAACTAGACTGTCGAATCACGTTGACAACAAAAACCCCGAAATACGATTATCCGGTGATAAATATGGGTATTCCTATCATTGTAGTTGGATATGATTTTTATCAAAGGATTTGTGTAATTTTTATCCCTGAGCCTTGTTGAGATTCTTTGTATCCCATGTTTAATACTTCTCAACCGCAGTTTTACACTGTTTATTTATACATGTAGGACTCCACTTTATTTTATTTCATCACGCTAACGCAATATCCATCGTCATGACAAAGCTGCACATAACTGTGGGATCAAAAACAATATTGCATCAGCTATATCCACGGGATAAAGGGTAAATTTGGGTTTAAAAAAGTGAACATTACTTTTTTTCATGTTTTTGTAAATTAATCTTATTATTTAATACTTATAGTAATAGAGATAACAACTCCATCAAGCATACACCATTCTTCAAAGAATATTTCTCTTGATATCAAGATGCACGAAAATTTTTCTTACCCCATTCCTACTGTGTGTTTTATACCAAAAGTACACACGATGTTAAATGGTTAAATATGCATTGAAAAATTGCGCTCAATAAAGCAACAGTATAAATGTCCATAAGAGGAAAAATACAAATGTATGTCAAGGAATACTAGTAAGTGGAGGTCATAAAAAGTAAACTGAAATCCAGTGCATTCATTTATCTATGTGACTTAATTTTATTTGGTTAAAAATGTAAATGTATTGCATCAGCAATAGTGGGTCATGGATAAAAGAGTTACGTTCTAAAAACATTTGTACATGTATTTCTCTTCTGAACAAAATGTTTTATTTTTCTTTAATTGATAATCCATTTAGAGAAATGTCTTTTTGCAGTAATCGCTTTGATATGGTTCGCTGAAAGTATGATCTGTATTGCTCATCAACATTTAAATAATTTTCAATAATGCATATACGAGGGGTGTTAGAAAAGTTCATGGACAAGTTCTATTGTGAGCGCAATATTTCCACGAAACCGGTCAAACTTTCCATATTAAAATATTAACCTTTTATCTAATAAATATACAAGAATTTGGTGATCTCCGGTGATTCTTGAAAAATATACAGCTTTTTTTATTTAATAAAACTTGCTTCACGGAACATGCTCCATCTTGGCACGTTTACATCACAGACTCTTTATCAAAATTAAGAATTGCACAATTGTCGCGCAAACATATTACTGATATTTTATTTTCCGCTAAAGTTTTCATGAAACGTCACTGGGAGAAATTTTGAACTAAATTGGAGGGTATACGACTGTTTGGTGCAGACAGGAAAAGTCTAAAAAGCGATTATAATGTTCAAGATGATGCCGGGTTTTTCCTACACATACAAATGACAAAAGTTTTCAAATGGTTGTACTTTATAAGAATGGAAGGAATGACAGTTTGAAAGATTATCTCCATCGATACTTCAATATCCCCTTATTGCATGGACGTTGCGTTGCGCCTATATGGTTTTGCATAGTTTCCATACCTGATCGATTAACTGCATAGACTATTTAAAGATTTCATTTATATCCTAATCAGTACCAAAAACATTATAGTAGAAAAGTAACATGTCTTGATATACATATTAAATTTTAAAGATGACTAAAGAAAAATCTGAAGGAATGAAAGATTTATAGAACTGCGAAAAAGCTTAAAGGGTTGAAATCTGGTAGTCACGTCGCCTTACGTCAAGTGATCGCTCCGTGAATTCCAAAATCTCATAGTAAAAATCGTTGTTAATTTTCAAGATTTTATTAAATTTTTACAAATTAATGAACAAATTGTAGGAATTTATTCGAATTAGGTCATAATTAACAGTACACAATAGATTTTCTGTAATTAAATATGTCCGCGAACTTTTCTAACAACCCTCGTACATGTATTCCTACACAATCAATAAAACATATTTTACGCTTGATCAATTATCAGTTAAAATGGCGTCTAAGGAAATTGTCCTCTTGGTGTGTAACTGAAAAGTAACTGTCGTTGAAATCCTAATAAAGTAGACTTGATTTATATATTTTAAAATCCTAAAAATTGTATGTTTATTAAAATTCTACCTTATTTTTTTATGAATAGTAACTTTTAAATATCAATGTAAAATAAGTAAGGTATTAGATTGATCAAGAATACTATTCATTTTACTTCAAAGTATATGACAATACTTTTTTTTTTCATATTTTACAGTGGAATATATGGAGATTACAAATAACATTCAAGTCAAAAGACCATAAACAATGCAATATTGGAGCAGGATAAACACACACATCCAAAACGTCAAAGACGGAGTAAGGTGCAATGAAGGAGAAGGCATCCCCTGCTGAACGGTCACATCACTTTGCTACTTGTCATGATTTGGGAAATAATGGGAAAATCAGTCGACAATTTAGTTTGGAAATAAGTATAATTAATGTTAAATTGTACATGTATTTGCTGGCATAGTCTTTGTATCGACTACATGAATAGAACTAACAAAATGTTGACTTTAAACAAGACCGTTGATAATCTTTTCTCCTCAATTTGTTTGTCAATAATTTACCTCGTTTTAGAAATTGTTTACACGTAGAACACACTCTTCCGTATTGAATCATCTGAAAGATATAAACCCTGTGTGTAATTGAAGGTATATTGCTACATAAGAAAGAAACATTGACGATTGAAAGGCATAAAACGACGTCCAGTGTCTCAGTAGGTTCTAGCACAGAAAAGATCCCTCACTGCTTTTTACCACTCCTGTGCCGAATATTGGCCAATATTTGTAGCTCTTCATTGTCAAGCGTTGTCTTCTCTATATGATTAAAAAAAATTTCGAGGGGTACACACGTACGTTAAACAAGAATAGCTTTCACCATCCTGTTCTTAACCAGATTTCGCCTTTCTAATACCTTTTGTGACCCCACTCTACCCAAAAGTTCATAACTTGGACACTTTTAAATCTACACTACCAAACGCATAAATTTCAGCTTTTCTGGCCCAGAACTTCCCAAAAAGAATATTTTAAAAGATGTTCCCATATAGTTCGATGAAAATTTTGAGGTCTCTATTATGCAGCTCCCACATAAACAGGGGTCATGCTTTAAACAATTCACAATATACACTACTTAAAGATGCTTTCATATAAATTTTAGCTGTTTTGGCCCAGTACTTATTGCGAACAAGAGGCCCATATGCCGCATTGCTCACTTGAGTAACCTTTGTGATGCAGTTCTTTACTAGATTTCCCCTCTTTTTACACCTTTTGTGAACCCCCACCTCTTCCATGTCATGATTTTAAATCTTAGAACCTACATAACCCAATGATGCTTCCATGTAAGTTTCAGCTTTCCGGACCCAGTGGTTCTTGAGAAGAAGATTTTTAAAAAATTTTTTTTTCTATGTAAAACTTAGATTCCATATTGCTGACTGTCCTATCCCCATGTGGTATAATTTTAACAATGTAGAACTTATGCCACCCCGGGACGCTTCTGTATGAGTTTCAGATTTTGTGACCTAATGGTTCTTAAAAAGAAGATTTTTAAATATATTTCCTATATATTTTAATGTAAAACTTGGATTCCCACTATTGTGGCCTCGCCCTACTCTCTTAGCGTTAACTTTTTAACAATTTACAATTTTCACTATCCCAGGATGCTTCATCATAAGTTCAGATTTCCTGGCTCAGTGGTACATGAGAAGATTTTAATTTCCCCATTGTATTTCTATTTACATTTCTGATACCCTATGGTGGCCCAGCCCTACATTTACCTCGGAGGTCACAAATCTAACAAATGTACACTTCACAAGGATGCTTCCATATAATGACCCCATCCTATTTTTTCATTTCTTAATTCTCCCCTCTTGTACATTGTAGGGACCTTGACCCTCCACTTAAACAATTGAAACTCCACTTCACTCAACGATGCTTTGTACCAAGTTCGGTTAAAATTGGATCAGTGGTTCTTGAGAACATGTTGAAAATGTCAAAAGTGTACAGTCGGACGTAGGAACACACAGACGGTCGGACTTTACCCATCAGATGATCAGAAAACACGAAGTTTCAGCTCAGGTGACCTAAAAAGATTTTCCTATTTAGTTTGATGTAAAACTTGGATTCCAAATTACGGTATAGCCCTTCTCCCGGGGGATATGTTTTGAACAATTAAAAATCTTCACTACCCCAGGATGTTCTCACATAAGTTTCAGTTTTTTTAAACATTGGTTCTTATTAAGAAATTTCTTTCTGATATTTTGATGTAAAACTTGGCTTCCTTATTGTGTTCTCGTCTTAAAAGCAGGGGTCATGTTTTGAACAAATTAGAATTCACACTACCCCAGAAAATGTACACATTAGTTAAAAGTTTTCTGGCTCAGTGGTTCTTAAGAAGAGTTTTTAATCATCCCACTCTATTTTTGTCTTGTCTTGATTATCTCCCATTGGAAAGGGGTTGTGCCTTCACTTAAACTCCCTTTCACTCAAACTCGCTTGATGTGGTTGCTTTGTACCAACTAAAGTTACATGTACCATTGGCCCTATCTTGAGGGGAAAATGAAAATGTAAAGTTTACAAAAGAACCTGTGGACGACGGACAACCGTTGATCAGAAAAACTCACTTGTGCGTTAAGATATACAGACAGAAATGGATGAAATATTTTCATCAGTTCAACAAAAGAAATTTACCTCCGACGTGTGTTGCCTTATGGATAACGACAGACAATAACGGAGAACTTTGGTCACTAAAGTGACTCATGTGACGTTAAAATCCATAGGTATGAGGTCGTAATATCATCTTTACATCTTTAAAATAACATAAAATAAAAATTATGAATGACTAGACCTATGCACAAATATTCAGTCAGATTCACAAATCGCAACATTGATCATACATATACATCTGAAGAATACATATAGAAAAAAATATAAAATTAATGTGTTTTATCTATATACAAATATTTAACCAGAGACAGGAATCTTTAGAGTTTTAGGCAGCGATATTACCAGTACATTTAAAATATGAGTAGAGAAAAAACTTTTAATGTTTAAATCTACATACACATATTGAGCCAGAAATAAAAATCCTTCACTTTTGTATCATCTGTTTTAGGCTACAACCATGTAAGCCCCCATCTGGAACTCTTCCTCATGAATATAAGTTAAACTGTATCCTACGTTTTCATGTATAACCATTTTAGTCCTACTATATATGGGGTCTCATCACTGAACCCAGGAGAAATACAAAAAGTAATGTGGTCAATAATCTTCTATAGAGTCAACTTCTTAATATTCTATATGAAAGGACTTTGTTTGCTGAAACATTTAGTCATTAAGTCAAATGATGGTTGATGTCTTTTAAACAAATTGTTAAGGCATAACATTTGCATAAATATTGAATGCAGTATTTTCTATTTATCAGGATAAGATAAGGAGCTTCATGATCAGTGAAAAGTGGATGCTTATTTCTTCATTTATCAGGATAAGATAAGGAGCTTCATGATCAGTGAAAAGTGGATGCTTATTTCTTCATTTATCAGGATAAGATAAGGAGCTTCATGATCAGTGAAAAGTGGATGCTTATTTCTTCATTTATCAGGATAAGATAAGGAGCTTCATGATCAGTGAAAAGTGGATGCTTATTTCTTCATTTATCAGGATAAGATAAGGAGCTTCATGATCAGTGAAAAGTGGATGCTTATTTCTTCATTTATCAGGATAAGATAAGGGGCTTCATGATCAGTTAAAAGTGGATGCTTATTTCTTCATGGCAGCCGATCCATCTCTGTTTTCAAAGGTTCTTGCTTGCTCTGCTCGTGAATGGCTCTGTAAAAGACTTACGCAGCCCGACTCTTTAGCCAGACCCCAACAGCCAGATAAAAGACTCATTTGTAATTATAATAATGGGTCAAGGTCATGACACACCTTTGGGTCATGGGCATTCTTTCAGTGAAATGAGAACCTACCAAGTTTATCCATAAGAAAGATATGGACCAGACATGAATTATGAAATTTTTCTTCCAGTGACCTTGAACTTTCCCAAATGACCTTAGGTCAAGGTCATTACTCACCCTTGGGTCATGGGCAATCTTTGTGTGAAATAAAAACTTACCAAGTTTATCCATAAGCAAGATATGAACCGGACACGAATTATGAAGTTTTTTCACCAGTGACTTTGAACTTCCCCAAATGACCTTGGGTCAAGATCATGACACACCCTTGAGTCATGGGCAATCTTTGTGTGAAATGAGAGCCTACCAAGTTTATCCATAAGAAAGATATGGACCGGACACGAATTATGAAATTTTTCTTCCAGTGACCTTGAACTTCCCAGAATGACCTTGGGTCAAGGTCATGACACACCCTTAGGTCATGAGCAATCTTAGTGTGGAGTAGTAGATTCTAATGTCCCTCTGTAAGAAAGATATGGACCGGACACGATTGCAAAGACGGACGGACGGACAGACGGACAGCTAGACAGACGGACAGACAGACAGATGGACAGACGGACAAGGTGATTTTTATATACCCCCCAAACTTTGTTTGCGGGGGGTATAATAAAATTTTGAAGATTCTGGACCATCCATCAAATTCCAATAAGAATCATTAAATTAAAATATTTCCCTAAATTCACTAGTGCATTACATAAAAAAATAAAGTTTGCTCAGTCATTCATCAAACTTAAAAGAATTAAGCATAAAGACATAAGCAGTTATAAAGTCACGTGACAACAAGACATATGATAAACATCAATCTATACATGCACAAGCATACTACCAAATGTAAGGTACATTACAATGTTTTTTTTAATATAATTATAAAAAGTCAATTGCAGGGACCTGGACATACAATTTTAGTTATATTGTCTAAAAGGTTCACTATCACACGATTCGTACTTTTAGCATTTAAAAAAAATAATGGTATAAAGAAAAATGCCAATTATTATAGAATTTTGAAATGTACACAATGAACCCGTGTCCCAGCCCCTTTAAGACTGCTCTACATATCTGCAATTCATAACAATGCACAGAATGCAACATTACAATAATAAACAGGCATCGTGTTTATTCTGTTTGTTCAAGGTTTCTAGTATTTATTTCCACTGCTCTTTGAGATAATCAATAACATCACTTCGCTCTACGAAATTCAAAGCTCTGCATAAGTCACGGCGGCTCAGATGTGGACACTCTTCTCTCACTTTAAGAAGAGACTTATATATCCTATCTCTAATCGTAGGTACATCGGCTTCAAGTTGTTCTATACGTACGTGAGGCAGACGTAAAAATCGCACCAAATGAGTATACTCTTTAGAAAGCTTCTCGGACAACATCCGACATTCTTTGTTTGAAACATAGCGAGTAGGTTCCATTAAGTCACTACATACAACGTCTGACACCCGAAATGTGCCAACATAATCTGCGGCTTCTCCTTGTTCAGCCTCCCGTAAAATTCTCTCCAACTCTTTTTTGTGATCCACGTTTGAGTTGGCGCATTTCCATTTGTAGAGAACTCTGAATCTATCCTCTTCCACACACATTGTAGGAGGTTGTTCCATGACACCAAAATACGTCGCAAGTATTGGAGAGGTGATGTTCACTAGTTTTCTTGATACCGCATTTAAAATCATTTCAATTGCTAGAAAACGAAAGGTACTATTTAAAACCATTTAAATTGTATTTTGTTCCTCTTTGTTCTGATATTTATTTTTTTTTATAAAATATTTCTTAAAACTCAAAACATTAGATATTAAATAGAAAATAATACATACCCTTTTCCATATCGCATCCTGTATCAGCCCAAGACACCAATATCAGCCAGAGGACCGAAGGCCCGAGTGCTGATATTGGTCGAGGGCTGATACAGGATGTGATGTGAAAAAGGGTATGTTTTATCATATCTATTACATACTTAGTAATAAAATACAGCATGCATTAAGTTGAGAAGAAAATAAGTAAATAACCATGCATGGACTTCTTACGTACATGTACATGGTCTATTGTCTCATACGATTTGGGTTTGTTTCTACTTCAATTTCAATGCACTCGATCCGTAATTTAAAAATAATCTATTATATGTATTTGTAAATAAAGATTAACCTTATTTACAAAAAGTTCAAATTAAGAGAATACGAACCCACCAAAAATTGTGTATGATCACAAGTACTGTTTTTGTGGTTTAATTTACTAATGGTGTGATATTGACGTCAAAATAGCCGTATCAGCCCTGCAGGGCTGATAGGGCTATTGTGACATCGGCCATATCGCATATGCAAAAAACCTGTATTTATTACTAAGTGTGTAATAAATATAAATAAAAGTTGACAATAGGATTACATACACAATTTGGAAATGTCCCCCTCAACTTCATTCTCTAACTGCTGCACCTGTGCGATAAAAAGGTATTCTTACAAATTATTGAAATAATGTATAATTATAAACAAATTATATTCTTAAAAAAAACTTTAGTTATCTTCAAAAATGCTTTTTCAACAGGTCTCATTCAGCTTTACAAATATCTTATGATAAAAACTACCTTTTATTAAAAAAGCAAGTAATATTTCAATTTTAAAACGTCTTTAGTTATACATACGAGGGTTGTCCCAAAAATTCGTAGACAAAGTTTATAATTTTTTAAACATGCCACCAATTCTAACCAAATTTTGCATAGATATAATATATTCAATGTTCTTTAAAATTGTGAATTTTTAAATATATATCTTTCATATTAATAAAATTAGTACAATTTATATGAATGCCGATAAGGCTTGTCGGCGCACGGACAAAATTCGGAATAATTTACATATATAACTATTACATTTCCTTTTATTTCTTTAGTGCCATGTAATACATTGGTCTAAAATTTAAATCACTGAAACTAGAATCAAAATCTGAATAATATGTCAAAATTTCATTTAAATAGCATTAGAAACATACGATTGGTGTAGTGTTTTCATAGTATCGTTGGAATTGAGTTTGATGAAGATGACGTCGTCAATCGCGTAACCGGCGCACGGAGATATAATAAATAGTGTTAAATATGGTTTATATATATATATATCAGAGATGGAAAAAAAGAGTACAGAAGTGACATTACACACCAGATTTTAATAAAGACGTTATTTTTAAATAGTACGGTATTCAATGATGGTTTTTCCTCCATACCAAAAATAGTTACGGCATGTTAGAAGAAGTGTACTGTTTAATAAACGCAGATAATTGGGAACAATCTGGACTGCGAAAGACGTCAAACAACGTGTATTCTCTGCTGTCTACAATGTAACGCAATCTTTTGACTAAAATTCGACTGAAATTTGAACCTGCTTAAAAAGCAATTGAAAACCAAACGAAGAGTAGTGAATTTAAATAAGTCCCTTCATAATTCAAAAGTAGTCACTTAAAAAATATTGAATGTTAATATGAAGACGGGAGTGAAGCAGACAAAGAGATCATTTTGTTATAGGAGACGTAATTTACGCTTGCTTTCGCGCGCCGGTGTACACTAACATTCTTTCTTTATTTTGACAAAATTTTCTTATTAAATGTGATATCATCGTGAAACTTGAAATGTATGATCATAAAATGTTAATTTTTGCTCTGACAAGAAAAGAAATTTAATTAAGCAAAGACAAACTAAGGTTTTTTCCCTGTATACGACTTTTTGGGACAACCCTCGTAGATATATTATATTTCTAATTTTGGGGGTTCTGTTCAAATATAATGGAAAATGTTTTGTAAAAAGACACTTGATTAACAAGTTAGAGCAACATATATCTTTTAAATACCTGTATCCAGTATTTGGTGATATCTTTTGTGCAAACAATATGCTTTTTCCCTTCTGGACAAGAAGGACACTGTAAAGTCGGCCCTCTGAGGTCCAATTCGTATATAACCGCACTGCTGTTGTTATCACAGAATCCTTCAGGTTTGCATTTGAAGGCAGTGTGAAATTTTAAGTTTCGTTGGAATGTACTGGAAAGGATGTACAATTCACCCTCAATTTTTTCTCTTATCTGGAAACATGTCAATATATCCACGTCTCCCTCGCTTACAAACACCTGCAACTGGATTTCCGTCGGGGTCATTCCAAGCAAAATGTTATGATCGTCCTCGAACAGAAAAACAGCTGCAGTCTGGTAAATAAGTGGACGTTCTTTCCGATCTTTAATTTCTTTGACAAGAGCCCAAGGGAATTCCATGCATCTTGCTACAAGGCGCTGGAAAATACCCACCGGAAGAGCATCAAACAGAAAACAGAGGATGGAGGAGGCAGGGTATGCTGAAAATCTGTGAACAGGAAACGGTCTTTTGTTCATACATGGAACATACCATCTTTTGTCATCCATTTTAGCCAGAAGACCAAGCTTCTCCATGTAGCGCATGATTTCATCCTTGTGCTCAAGGTACCCATTGTTGTTCATTTCCCATATAGCAGACAGCAGTGTGTCACTCAGTTCTCCAGTTTCATTAAATTTGTCCCATTGTGAGGCAAGCTCAAATAAATCCTCTGCTGCATGGTTTTTATCGGTAATGACATTTTTGAATGCATCTGCAAACCATTGAACATCAAGAATTATGATTCCTCTCAGAGATTCTTGGTTAAAGTGTAAAATTTCTCTGATGTCATGGAAAAACTGCAGCATGGTGTTAATATCTTCGATCGTTTCCAATTTCAGTTCCTGTGGCAATGCTTCATTGAAAGCCAAAAGTGTCTCTTTATTGATTACTTTAAGGTTCTTCTTTTCCTGGAAGAAGTTTTCAAACATAGCCCAGGAGTGCGGAAGTTTTTCACCCCAGTGATCAAGATTTCGGACAACATCAACAACTGACAGCTTGATTTTTTCAATGCATTCATTTTCATGGAATCCAACAGCAAACATCCTTTTCCTGTCAATATGCCTTTGCAGAGAAGCATCATTTGTTTCCAAGCTCGTCCATATATCACGAAAAAACTTTTCTTTTTCCTGGTAAAAAGAGTTATTCAGTTAAAAAGTATGAAGATAGCAGACAATGGACTTAGCTGTTCTTGAAAAGCTGTTTTTTTTAATTTTACTTCGTAAAAATTTGATCCTCATTTGTGACTTCTTTCTACCCTAAGGGTTCATTTGAAATATTGATTAAACGAAATTTGAATCTTCAGTACCTTACCTTAGGATACTAACATGTCAGGATGATTAAACATAGCCTTTATGTTAACATTGAGATTTTTCTTCTCAACTTGGAAGAACATTCGGATTAATGTATTGTTCATTAAAATTTTGATCACAAACTGTGGCCCCACCATATCTGGGGGGTACATGATTTGATAAAAAATAAATTTTAAAATGAATATTCACATAAGGCAATTTTTGTAAATTTCTGTAAAAGTGAAAAAGCTTTGCTTCACTTGAGAATGCATAAAATATCATTTAGACTCTTGGCGATTGAGAATCCATAAAAAATGACGAAAAATTTTTGTCATGCATTATGACGTCATGAATTGCGTCATTCTCCTCAATATTCTTAAGCAAGCAACAAAACGACCATATTTTAAAGTTCTCTCCGATATCTTCTATAGAGCGCAATGTCAGATCTAAAATATGTAATAATGATAATGATAAAAGGATGGAACTGGGTTTTTTTTTAGGATTACAACACACGTTTTATAATTTTTTATTAAAGAGTCTGCTTATATTTTTTCTTCTCTGAAAGTACTCAAATATACCAGTTTTTCTTAAAATTTAAGAACATTGAATTATCATAGAGCAAGTTTTCAGGAGAAAATTTTTAATAGGCCTTGATTTGAACTAATTTAAATTCCCTTCATCTGTATTATAGTTTAACTATATATTAACAGTATAATCTGAGCTAAGTTTGGTTGAAATTAGCCCAGAGATAATTGAGAAGAGTTTTAAAATATTAAAGGAATAAAGCGGCAACAACGACAGACAGCGGGCAAATTTGATCAAAAAGTTCCTTCGCTTCTTCGGTTTCGAAGAGCTAAAAAAGCTTTTGCAGTGTTATCAAATACCTCCTTTGTCTTTTGTTCAGCATGAGTGCCCACCAGTATAACAGGAGCCTTTTCACTGCTGTATTGATGAATGGACTTGGTCCAGAATGTTAGATAGTCTGAATAAAATAAAAATCAATATTTACTCAGTAATTTTATTAAGTGTACATGATACACCACCCTGTAACCCTACATTAAACTTCATGTAATAGTCAATATATATCATGTGTATGGGTGTATTCATCTTCATAAGAAACCAAGATGTGTTTGTGAAACACTATGAGCCCGGCGGCAACAAAGTTCGGAAAAAGCTATTTTGAGCATTATGTCTCAGTTAAGGTCATTTGAAAGAGATTGATTTGTGGAGAATGCGTACCATATATGAAATCTCAATCTCTCATGGTTCAAAAGTTATAGTGAGGGTTCAAAAAAGTGACTTTTAGCATATAGATCACAGTCAAGGTCACAAGGTCATTGACCTTGGTATCATTTGAAAGAACCTGAATATTGGAGTATGCATGCTAAATATGAAGTCTCTATCTTTCATGGTTCAAAAAGTTACGGCGAAGGTTAAAGTTTCCAGAAAAAAGCTATTTTTAGCATATACCAGTAGGCCACCGTTAAGGTCACAAGGTCATTGATACTGGTGTCATTTGAAAGAGCTTGATAAGTGGAGTATGCATATTAAATATGAAGTCTGGATCTTTCATGGTTCAAAAGTTATAGTGAAGGTTAAAGTTTGAAACAAACAAACAAACAGACAATCAGACAGACAGACAAACGGGACATAAACAATATACGCCCTGGATCTATCGATCCAGGCGCATAAAAAAATTATCTTTAACAAAAACTCAATCATACATGCAATACCATATCAATAAATTTGCGGCCTAAATCCTGTTCAGTTGAAGTTAATGAAACCTCTGTAATGAGCAACGAATAAAGCCTAATTTTGAATGTAGGCCCTATGACCTTTTTATAGACTTGACTAAATCCATAGACCATAACAATCATCTCAATCAATTTGAACTGTTGTTATACCAGGTATCTTAATAGTAGTTTTCAAGGTCATTGTATCGACCATTGAGGTTACTAAATTATGCCTTTAAAAGAGAATGCTTGTCAATTAAAAAAATTAAGCAGAAAAAATTTCCATACTTATAATGCAATTGCTTCAACAGATACTAGACAACTACACATAATAAACTTTAATCATGTAATAAAAACATACCTTTGTGTGTCCATCCTTCGTAAATGGAACCTTCCTGGCTACAGACTTCTTTTCCAACCTTTTCAAGTAATTTCGTTTCCATATTAAGCACTAGAATGAAGAATGCCCGGGGACTCAGAAAAATCTGATGTGAGGCATAATATGAACACTGTCCCGCAAAGTCTACCATGGTAATTTTTTTCTCTGGAGCACCCGATACATCTTTGGAAACTCGTATAATTCCTGATATTTCTGATTTCTCAGGAACATTTTGTCTGCTGTCCTCAACTACGTCCTCCTCTTTTTCCAGAAAGGCAGCAGCTTCATTTCCTTTACGTGATTCAGATTCTGTATTCAAGCTCTTATGTGTAATTTCTTCATCACTGACCGATTCTTTATCGCTTGTTCTACTGCCTGTATCCTTCCGATATCCTTTCTCTTCAATGTCCAATCTTTTCATGTCACCAGATAATTCTGCAGGTTTGTCCTGAATACTCTTTTGTTCGCTTGACTCCTCAATTTTAACTTTGAAGCGTTGTTTCTGGCTTGATGAATTTACTGCAAAACCAAAAAAAAAATAGATTTTTCTTTTTAATCATATTACTCATTATATTAATTTCTATAAGTTACAAATATAAGTTTGAACATCACTGGTTTAGTTGATTCAACTCATTTTATGAAATTTTGAACAAGTCAGGCACGAAAGCCTCTCTCTCTTAAAAAATACTCAAGTTTATGATGGAATAATGGTTCAGAAGTTTATATAACATGGTTTCATTTTCAAGGTCATTACTCAGCTCAATTTGAATCTGCTGATATTGGACATCCACAGTTTTTAAGTCACAAAGAGCCATAGCTGCTTTTAAGTCACAAAGAGCCATAGCTGCCTTACCGACGATTCGGCCTACTCATGTATTTTTAAAAAAGGAAATCACCTGTTTCTATTTATAGATACATGTACCTTTTTCAATTCAAAATCAAACTACATGTATGTAATCATTTGTGAACCAGTGTTATATTTTCAAAGTTTTTTGCATGACAGTAATTTTACTTGTCCAATAGTCTTATTCTAAACAAGATTGTTTGAAATTTTTAAAAATAAAACGGCGAGAAGCTATGACTTTGGGTCATTAAAATAGTTTAAGACTGTTTCCCCCCAAGATACTTTCAATGTGTAATGTTGTATTGTATATCTCTTTTAAAAATTATTTATACATGTATTATAAAATAATAAAAGAAAACATAAGAAAATGCACACAGAAAAAAAAATAAAATCGTAGTTAAGTAACACGCACTGTGAGACTCGAACTCACGGTCATTAATCCAATCCAATCCAGTCTTCAATCCATCAATCATACCACTATGCCACGAACTCTTGGTAACCAAATGTATAAAATTGAGACAGATTGTTGAATTTTGAAATAATTTTAGTCAAATGCTGTCTGATGTTTTCATACCAATTGTTAGTCCATTATTTAAAAACAGAAATGACGACAGATTTTTCCGTTATCTTCTGATCATGACAAGGAGCACACGATGGGTGTGACCGGTGGGCAGGGGATGCTCACTCCTCCATGGCACCTGATCCCACCTCTGATGTATCGGAGGTCTGTGTATGCTCTGCTCGTTTTGTATTGTTTTATGGACCTTGAGATTGAATACTGTTCGTTATCTCCATATCTTTCTTTATCTTTTCATCTTTTTCTTACATTTGTCACCTTCTGGTCTTTCATCAGGATCACACATACATGCGTAAGCAATCGTTATGCCAATTCTTAACTGTCTTGAATTTTTCTACTGTGTTTTCTAGATTTTTAGACTGTGTTTTGTGTTAAATAGATTCGGGGCATATATTGTTTTGTCCTGTATTGTTTTGGCTGAATGGCATCTGAAAAGTCACTGAAAGCCGCCATAAAGTTTTAATTGAATGTCTCGTTTCTTCCTGTGTTGGTATGCAAACTTCACTTATTAAGTTCTTTAAAATGGCACCAAAGGCAATGAATGTAACCTTGACTGTGACCAATGTGCTAAAAACAGCTTTCTTGAGCTTTGTTGTCACAAACATATTTTTTCAATATAATCCAGACATAGATACTACAGTATTTTTTTCTGCAGCGTTACTGTAAAGTTTGCCAAACAGTTTTAAGTGCTGTTAGTCAAAGTGTTTGTAACACATGCCTTATGCCATGTCTTGATTGTAACACGTTATTTGGAATACTTCATCTGATAAGATTAAAAAAAATCATACCCTTGATTGTTTTTCCAGTTACATCAAATATGTCAGCCTGGACATCAATTCCCCTGGTTGACTTTGAACTCTCCAGAATTTCTTTCAGTTCGATGCCTTTCAGTCTTTCAAGCAAGGTTGACTTCCCACTACCAGCACAGCCAATGATCATCCCAGAGGCGTGGTACATGGTCGTCTCTCCCTTCTTCAGATTGTCCAAGAAATTCCTCACAGAATCATCTCCTCTCATTATAACCTGTACTGGTATGCCGACTACAATGACAAGAATATGTCTCTTTCATTCTGAATTACAACACACAATAAAAGTAAAAATATATCACAGTTCCAATAAAGTGGACAGGAACAAATGTCGCGTAAGCCTATTTACTTCATGTAGTTGAGTAAAGCTTTAACTGTTCTATGCATTTTAATTATTTACTAAATAAATATTGATGAAGCTACGTTTATTAAACAGAAAACTATCAGCTGTACTGCTCACATATTTTTTTAAATCAGTGAAGACCTAAAAAGAATTGCCCATCCTAAAAAAGTATGCATTTTTCATCTTGAAAAAATCGCTGATATTTCCATTTGTAACCTTAACTGTACTGCGAGGATAAACTTTGAAAAAAATACTGAAAGAAACAGCAAAATGTTAGAGACACTTGAAAAACAAATAAAAGAAACATACGCTTGGTATACACTAATTCATGTATTGATTGGTCCATCATCGTTGTATGTGTGAACATGTCTTCTCCAAGTTTTTCTATCAGCTGCTCTGTTTGATTTGGCAATAACCAACAGCAAACTTCTTCCTCAATCTCTTTTCTCAGATAATTTGATGATCTGCAGTATTTTGAAATGCTTTCTTTTTCTGCCCAATCCAGAAACATACTCACAAATGCTCTATCTTTGGCATATCTAAGAAAACATGTGTCTCTAAAGAATTCACAGGAAAATTCAACATTCACACTATCCTGTTTGAGTATTGGTTTGTACTTCTTTAAGTTGCTTAGATTGGACAACTTCTTAATCTTCTTGAATTTAAAAACTTCAGCAACAGCATTATACTTCTCTATCCAGTGTTTTTCTTCTAGATTTATTTTGTATGAAGCACAAAGGAGAAGGCACATCAAAACTGCGTCTCCATCTACAAATAAACAGAAAGTCCATGTATCACATCACTCACTGTAGTTTTTGCTTTTTGGACAAAACAAGAGGCCCATGGGCCACATCACTCACTTGAGCACTGTTGCTAGGAAAATTTAGAAATTGGTTCATTATTAAAAAATTTAAATCCAAAAGTAGTCCCATCATGACCAATCATGGACTTGCTATTGTTAATAAGATGATTTTCCTATATATATATATATATATATATATATATATATATATATATATATATATATATATATATATATATATATATATATATATATATATATATATATATATATATATATATATATGTATATTCATGTTAAACTTTGGTCGGCAAATGTGGCCGCTCCCTACCCCCAGGGGTTATGATTTGAACAAACTTGAATCTACACAACCTGAGGATGCTTTCATATGAATATGATCAATTATGGCTTTGGAATTCTTGAGAAATATATTTTTAAAAAGTTTTCCTATATATTTCTATGAATAAATTTTTTAGGTCATTTTGGCCCTGTCCTACCACCGGGATCACTACCTGAGAATGTTTTCATATAGATAAGATAAATTATAGCTTTGTCATTCTTGATAAGAAGATTTTTAAAGAATTTTCCTATATATATATACATATATATATAAAGCACTAAAAATGACCAACGACACGAACAATAAAAATTGTCAAATTTTCGGGATGCCCTGTCCCTTCCTCAGGACAAAGAAAAAGTTAAAAAGTCATAAGAAGAAAGGAGAAAGAGAAACAAAAACAACTAGCACTACTACTAAACTACTAAACACTAGATATTTACATACTTAATTACATGTTAAGTTGGAAATTTTAAAGAACACTAATAAAGAAAGAAATTCGGACCGCTATGAAATGCGTCCGGTCTATCGGGTATACTCGGGTGAAGTACGATTTACATAATTGAACGAATTAATTATGCTAATTAATTACGACAATCAGTAAATCGTACGTTATTTCATTCCTTCAAAATGGCGTAACTTTACTTAATAAAGAATAATGAAAGAAAAATCATATAATAGGAATATTTAAACATATGAATTGTGATCAATTATAAATTTTGAAATATTTAAGGACTTATTATCGGGAAAAAATAGTTAACAAAGGCGTAAGCAATACTTAGTTATGTGGTTGTTCGAGTTCGAGAGTTGGTGGCACAAATTAACTGTAGAGTTTACACTAAATTGAGAGAATAATTTTGTTTAGTATGATCAGGAATTGGGTCTAATTTACGTTCATTCTGGTGAAGTCATTCAATTTGTTAATACCATTTGGGCGGAATGACTTCAATCTGTGCATCCAGAACGTTTCTTTGCTTTTCCTCTGAGCATCTGTCCATCTTGGATTATGGTCAATCACCACTACTGTCATGTCCTCCCATTTGTGACCCTCAAGGTTGAAATGTTCCCCAACGGGTTCATTGAGTTTTTTTGGTCCTAATGGTCGAATGGTGGTTATTGACTCTCCTACGGAGATCTCCTGTTTCACCAACATACTGTTTGGAGCAAACTTTGCAAGTGATGAGATAAATCCTTCAAAAGAACCTACCAATTCTCCATTCAAACAAACGAATGGCAGAGGTCTTTAAGGAACCCCCATTGGCTGCATACAGACGCCCAAGGAATCTAAAGGACATAGTAGTAAGAACCAGACTGGACAACCCATTACCTAACGGGGGCTTTAAAACTTGCTCTGACAGGAGATGTCTTCTTTGTAAGCACAGCACTGGCACAGACAGTTTTAAAAGCCCTGTTACAGGCCGCAGCTACAAAATACTAGGGAATTTGTCCTGTCATACTGACAACTGCATTTATCTCATCACTTGCAAAGTTTGCTCCAAACAGTATGTTAGTGAAACAGGAGATCTCCGTAGGAGAGTCAATAACCACCGTTCGACCATTAGGACAAAACAAGAGGCCCATGGGCCTTATAGGTCACCTGAGCATTATGCAACAACTTTCGAGTGATTTAATTTGATTCATGTTTTAAGCAAGATGCTATGGCATTCACAATTTTGAAAGAGGCACCATTTGATCATCATAACAATACACTTAACAGTTGCTTATTTTGTTTACTTAATACACATAGGCAGGGTGGAGGAACAAAAAATGCATTTCAAGTAATCAGTAATATTCAGCAATAATCAGTAATGCCCCTATCACACATGAACCCCTGACCCTAAGGCCTAGATCCACACATTGCATAATTTTTGAAAAGGCACCCTTGCTTTTCAAAAATATTTGATTAATACCAAGGAGCAGATCTCAAACAATTCATCCAGTTTCAGCATATAAGTACACCCCCCTATGGTGCCCCTGACCCTGGGGCCTTGAAATTAACAATTCTGGAAGATTAGGGTCCTTGCTCATCATAACTACATGGGTAGTTCATCTGCTTAATACCCAAGAGCAGAGAAGAAACTTTTCGAAGATTTAATGTATTTTCACTATATAATCAATAGAGCCCCACCCTATCACTAGAACCCCTGACCCTAGGGCCATAAAATCAAAATTTTGGAAGAGGTATTCTTGCTCATCATAACTATGTACTTAGTTTATTTAATTCCTAGGAGCAGAAAAGAAATTTTTTCAAAGAATTCATGTATTTCCATTATATAATCAATAGAGCCCCACCCTAGCACTAGAACCCCTGACCCTGGGGCTAAAATTTCACATTTTTGGTAGAGGCACTCTTGCACATCATAACTATGCACTTAGTTAGTTTATTTAATACTCAGGAGCAGAGAAGAAGATTTTCAAAGAATTCATGAATTTTCACTATATAATCTATAGAGCCCCGCCCTAACACTAGAACCCCTGACCCTAGGGCCATAAAATTTACAATTTCGGTAGAGACACTCTTGCTCATCATAACTATGCACTTAGTTAGTTTATTTAATACCCAGGAGCAGATAAGAAGATTTTCAAAGAAATAATGCATTTTCACTATATACTTATTTAGCCCCACCCTAGCACTAGAACCCCTGACCCCGGGGCCATAAATTTCACAATTTTGGTAGAGGCACTCTTGCACATCATAACTATGCACTAAGTTATTTTATTTAATACTCAGGAGCAGAGAAGAAGATTTTCAAAGAATTCATGAATTTTCACTATATAATCTATAGAGCCCCGCCCTAACACCAGAACCCCTGACCCTGGGGCCATAAAATTCACAATTTTGGTAGAGGCACTCTTGCACATCATAACTATGCACTTAGTTAGTTTATTTAACCATACCCAGGAGCAGAGAAAAAGATTTTCAAAGAAATAATGCATTTTCACTATATACTTATTTAGCCCCACCCTAGCACTAGAACCCCTGACCCCGGGGGCATAAATTTCACAATTTTGGTAGAGGCACTTTTGCTCATAATAACTATGCACTGAATTAGTTTATTTAATACTCAGGAGCAGAGAAGAAGATTTTCAAAGAATTCATGAATTTTCACAATATAATCTATAGAGCCCCGCCCTTACACTAGAACCCCTGACCCTAGGGCCATAAAATTCACAATTTTGGTAGAGGCACCCTTGCTCATCATAACTATGCACTTAGTTATTTTATTTAATACCCAGGAGCAGAGAAGAAGATTTTCAAAGAAATAATGCATTTTCACTATATACGTATTTAGCCCCGCCCTAGCTATAGAACCCCTGACCCTGGGGCCATAAATTTCACAATTTTGGTAGAAGACTCAATGCTGATTACAATCATGCAAACAGTTTAACTGCTTGATATCCAGGAGTAAAGAAGAAGATTTTTAAAGATTGCATTAATTTTAGTGGTTTTTGCCCCACCCCCCAGGCCCCAGGGGGGCAGGGACCATGAAATTCACAATTTTTGTTCCCCTTCACCCATAGATGCTTTGTGCCAAATTTGGTTAAAATTGGTTCAGTGGTTGCAGAGAAGAAGCTGAAAATGTTCAAATGTTAACGGACGACGCACGACGCACGACGCACGACGACGGACGAAAACAGATGGCAATAGGTCACCTGAGTTTACTCAGGTGACCTAAAAACTCAATGAACCCGTTGGGGAACATTTCAACATTGAGGGTCACAAATGGGAGGACATGACAGTAGTGGTGATTGACCATAACCCAAGATGGACAGATGCTCAGAGGAAAAGCAAAGAAAAGTTCTGGATGCACAGATTGAAGTCATTCCGCCCTAATGGTATTAACAAATTGAATGACTTCACCAGAATGAACGTAAATTAGACCCAATTCCTGATCATACTAAACAAAATTATTCTCTCAATTTAGTGTAAACTCTACAGTTCATTTGTGCCACCAACTCTCGAACTCGAACAACCACATAACTAAGTATTGCTTACGCCTTTGTTAATTATTTTTTCCCGATAATAAGTCCTTATATATTTCAAAATTTATAATTGATCACAATTCATTTGTTTAAATATTCCTATTATAAATCGTCACGGCGTAGTGGGCAGCGGACGTGTTTTCGCTGTCCTCGGATCGACTTGACATTTTTTGCTAAAAAAGCGTATATTTTCTTTCTACGACTGTTTGGAAAGAAATATATTGTGTGTATAGTGTATATAAAGTGTGATTCTTTGTGCATTTACTGCACGTTTGGGATTTAAAATACTCTGAGAGAGCGAATATACCCTGTGTTTACCTGGTGAGTACCTACTCAGGTGTGATATTGACTCGCGAGCAGAATTCTATCTATACTTTGTATGCATGTGTTATAACTAAATACATTCTATATCGAATATTTGAAAAATGGATCAAATGCTGAAACCAGTATACTTGAAGAACAACGAGCTTCTATCTGAAAGCGATGATGAACGAATTACAAATTTTGAGATACTTCAAGCTGTTTCGTCGTGCGTCGGTGATGCGATGAAATGCATCCAATAAGACCGCGAATGTGGCGAATATATCTGACCAATGTCCACAGCAGAAGTAAAATTCTACTGGAAGGTTTCGATTTTAAAAATCAGCACATATCTCCGTACGACACAAATCCGTACTCAGCCGGCCTGGAAGGTCCAAGGGATCAAGCTTTAAAAGTAACAATATGCGGCGTTCCCCTATCCGTGGACGACTCAGCGATACACGAGATGTTAACTAAACTAGGGGTTTCTCCGAAAAGCGATCTTAAGTATGAAAAGATCCGTAACCCGACCAACAACAAAATGACCAACGTCCTGAATGGGAACCGGTTCATCTACATCGATCCTCCATCAAAGGGACCACTTCCCCGATTCTCTTATTGCGCGGGCCTAAAATGCAAATTATTTCATAGAGGCCAAAATGTTGACAAACCCGCGGTAACATGTACCAAATGCTGGGAAGCTGGGCACTCAGCGCGCAACTGCACAAACGACCGCAGATGTGCCGCTTGCAAAAACACCGGGCATGACCCAGGAGATGAGTGTTGTCCCGAGTATGTTACTGGCAACCCCAAAAATGTGGAAACATTCAGCGGCGAAAAGAACATCCTATCCAACTTCTATTCCTGTAAATTAGACGAATCCTTTACATCTGCAGAACAAGCCTTCCAACTCACCAAGGCCATTCGTGCCGGCAATTTGATCGCTGCAGAAAAAATCCGGGAAGCTAAAACCGCTCTGGATTGTAAATTCATTGGCAAATCCGTTTCCGAGTCACCACAGTGGCGACAAGATGCTGAATCAGTGATGGAGGAAATCGTCGGTGCCAAGGTAGCCCAGTTAAAGGATATGAAGGATCTCCTTACATCTTCAAAACCAAATGTCATCTTTGCTCATTCGGTTTACGACCGCTACTGGGGAACCGGGTTAGACGCGGATAAAACCCTGTGTACAAACCCAGATGCCTGGCCTGGTAAAAATGTGATGGGCAAAATCATCCAGCGAATTGCAGATAAATGCAGACACAGACCACGCGCGGCATCCCAACCAAGGCCCCAGCGCAAAGCCAGGCAGCAAGGAATTGACAGCTACAGCGTCGTGCCAAAAGTATTCGCGGAAAAATGGAGGCCGTCGTAAAACGTTCACGCTTCGCGTTTTTTCAAATCGTCCTAAATCATTATGCAATCGCTTTTTTGTATTTTGACATCATCCCCAAAACCGCGTAAGGTCAAAGTTTACCGTGATGTCATGTTTGACGTCTGCTAAAGTTAGACTGCCGAATATTACGGACTGTAAACAAGATGGGTAGAAAATCAAAAGAACTGTCACTAGAGATAAAACAGCTGATTATAGATTTGAAAGAAAACGGACATAAAGTAAGTGAGATCTCAAGAATTATGAAAATTCCCGAATCTACATGTAGATCAATTTTGAAAACGTTTCATCAGCGAAAAAGTGTGGAAAGAGCTCCTCGTTCGGGACGTCCCAGGAAAGTGTCAAAACGTGGTGAAGTAAGATTACTTCGTATGGTTAGGAAGAACCGGGGAAGTGTTTTGAAGGATATAACAACTGATTTTAATGATGGAAATTATTGTGAACCTATTAGTGAACGGACAGTCAAGTGGATTTTACATAATAACAAAATTTACAGAAGAGTAGTGAGAAAACGTATGGTTGTCAAAGAAGTAAATAGAAAGAAACGTTTAGCATGGTGTTTACTCAAACGAAGATGGACTGTTGAACAAAACTGGAAACCTATCATATTTAGTGATGAATCTCAAGTGGTTATAGGGCAAAATAATCGTGTGTATGTCTGGAGATCCGCCCAGGAATCGTACCGTCCGGAGTGCATGTATGCGATTTCAAAACCCAAAGTTTCCGTAATGATATGGGGATGCATCAGCTGGTATAGTCCAGGGACTTTATGCAAGGTACAAGGTAACATTAATGCCGATAAATATAAAAATATCATTGACAACCACCTGTGGCCTGTTATTGCCCGACATTTCCCTGCAAACAACTACGTTTTTCAAGACGACAATGCGCCGGTACATAGAGCCCGTGTTGTAGAGGAATATAAACGTGCAAATAATATTCGAGGTATGGTGTGGCCAGTCCAGAGTCCGGACATTAATATCATTGAAAACTGTTGGCATAGAATTAAAAGACAGATCCAAAATCACGCCGGAGATATTACTACCCCTGATCAGCTGTTCGATGTTATTTTACACACTTGGCAGAATTTCACCATAGAGTATATTCAAAACCTTTATAAATCCATCCCAAAACGCATCATGGCATGTATACGATCCAAGGGACATTTAACAAAGTACTAAAGGTAAGCGTTTGTTTTGTTTTTGTTGTATTTGGGTGACTTTTATGTTGCAAGCGCGATAACTCTCAAATCACGTCCGCCATTTTTCCGCGAATACTTATGGCACGACGCTGTACCTAGGGTAATATGTTTACTGTAAAACTTAGAAACTCTCTATTTTCTTTTTTTTTCTCTCTCACTTTGTAAAGCAATATTTTTCCTTTTGTCACAATGTCTACCTTAAAATGTCTGTCGTTAAACTGTAGGGGGTTGAATGATTATAATAAAAGATGTATTTTGTATGAGTGGTTAAAAAACGTTGACTGCGACATAGCATTTCTGCAAGAAACTCATTTTGTATCAGAAAAGGAGACGCAGTATAATGCAAGATGGCTAGAGTCTTCTTATCATTGTTTTTCTAATTCCCCCCACAGTAGGGGCTTTACAATATTGTTTGAAAAAGAATTCTCATTTAAGTTTATAAATCAACACAGATCTAATGACGGTCGCATCATATTGTTAAATATTGAACACGATAATAAAAATATAACCCTTATCGATATATATGCACCAAACACTGAAAATTTAAGATCTGATTTTTTCAGAAAGGTCTCTAAATGGATTTCGCAGTATAGTTTAAATGAAGAAAACATAATTTTTGTTGGCGATCTCAATTGTGATTCAAACAACAAGAGAGACAAAAGCGCAAAAATATTGCAAAATACAATTTCTAAGTTTTCATTTCTTGATCTCTGGTTAAATTTAAATCACCAGAAAAATGGTAATACTTGGTATGACGGGCAAAACGTACCTAAAAGTAGAATTGATTACGTATTTTTCACTGACAACTTCTGCCACAAACCTTTAAATTTCTTTCTACGAAAACCGCCAAATGTTTCTACGTCAAGATTAAGCGATCATCTTGCTCTCGTTTTTAAATGTGAAATTTCTGGAAATACACGCGGAAAAGGTTATTGGAAGTTAAACACATCGATCTTAAAAGAATCGGCGTATTGTGATTTAATCAACAATTTTTTCGCTGACCTACCCGAAGAAATTAGAAATAATAGCAATTGTAAAACTAAATGGGAACTAATTAAGTTTAAAATCAAGAAACTTAGTATTGACTACTGTAAAAACAGAAACAAAACTCAACGGGAAAAAATACAAAAGATCGAAAACGAAATTGAGCAAATGGAAAATAAGCACTTTACAGAAATAGATATGATACGAAAAAAAGATCTTGAAAATCAACTCGATATTTATTAGGAAAACAAGGCAAAAGGAGCACAAATTCGATCAAGAGCAAGATGGATATATGAGGGTGAAAAGAATACAGCATACTTTTTAAGGCTCGAAAATAAACATTAATCACATAACGTTATAAACAGAATCAGAGTCAATGAAAAAATCCTTACTAAGACCGACGATATACTTAATCAACTATGTTTATTTTATGAAAACTTGTATTCATCTCAGAAAATTACAGTTGAAAGAATAAATAATTACCTACGCGATATTGAAAAGCAAACTAAGCTTACTGATGACGTAAAAGATTTTTTTGACAAATTTCCTACATTAAAAGAATGTTCCGAGGCAGTATTTGAAATGAAAAACAACAAATCCCCTGGACTCGACGGCTTACCGGTTGAGTTTTACAAAATGTTTTGGAAACATTTAAAACAATACATGTATGATGCGCTTATTAAATCTTACGAAGAACAAGAATTAACAAATACACAAAAATGTTCCGTTTTGTCTTTAATTCACAAGAAAGGTGATCTTGATAAACCTCAAAATTACCGTCCCATAAGTTTAACAAATTGCGATTACAAAATTAGAGCCTGCGTCTTTTCCCGGCGTTTAAAAAAATTTATAAATAAATTGATTAACCCGGATCAGTCTGGGTATATAAAAGGACGATATATAGGTAGTAATGCAAGACTTATATTAGATATCTTTGAATACTGGGAAAGAAACAATGAATCGGGTATACTGTTATTTGCTGACTTTCAGAAAGCTTTTGACTCAGTTGAATGGGAATTTCTGATTCAATCAATGAGGAAGTTTAACTTCGGTGACAACTTTGTCAGATGGATCAAAGTTTTATATACAAACCCTTACTTTCACATAAAAAATAATGGCTGGATTTCTAGAAATGTCAGGTGAATAGAGGCATCAGACAGGGGTGTCCTGTTTCAGCTATATTATTTCTATTTGTAATGGATATCTTATCTACAAAGGTAAATAAATCAGATAATGTTCAAGGTTTTAAAATATGTAATACGCAAAAGGAAATAAAATGCATACAGCATGCGGATGATAGTACTTTTCCAGTCAAAGATGAAGACTCTCTTAAACATGTAATTAAAATCATTGAAGGTTTCGGGTCGATTTCCGGCACAAAGCTGAACTTATCAAAAACAGAATGTATTCTATTGGGAGATCTTAAACAAGACATGGAAGGGGAGACATCTCTACATGGTGTCAGAATTAACTATAAAACAATAAAATGCCTCGGCATATACATTGGGCATGACGTAGCAGAAAGAAATGAGAAAAACTGGCTATGCAAATTAAGAGAATTTGAAAAAATATTTGACTCTTGGCGAAGCAGAAAATTAACTATTTTTGGAAAATGTCAGATTATAAATTCTCTATTAATCTCATAAATAGTATACACTGTTTCTATATTAGAGAATCAAGAGCAATCTTTCATCAAAAGTCTAAACAAAATAATATTCTCCTTCATTTGGGGTAAACGTGAAAGAATTAAACGCAAAACCTTAATAAGAAGTATAAACGAAGGCGGAATCGGTATCACTGACTTTGAGTCTAAAGTCAAAGCTATTAAAGCCTCATGGGTTACAAAGATTACGAAAGATAAAAGCAGTCTGCTCTCTCTCGTAAATGCTGTTTTATACAAAAATAATATAGATTTTGCGTTTTTAACAAATTCAAGTGTTACAAATTACAATGATCTCATACTAAACTCCCTTCCTGAGTTTTATAAAGAGGTTGTCTTGGCTTTTAATGAATGTAAGGAGAATACTTTTACAAATCTTGCAAATCAGAATATTTGGCTTAATCAAAACATTTGCTTTAAAGGTAAACCACTATTCTTTCCGAATTGGACCAAAGGGGGTCTTTTGTTAGTAAAAGACCTCTTTAACGACAATGGTTTCAAAACTGTAAATGAAATTAAAGAAAAATTAGCATCCACTAATAATTTCCTTTGCGAATATCTAATGGTAAAGACCGCCTTAAAGAAACACTATTCACGCATAAACATGCAAACTATAAACTTCGTAAACACAAACGTTAATCAACAATTCTATTTTGACGGAAAATTTGAAGATATTTCTAATAAAAAATCTTGTTTTTTCTACAACATTTTAATAAAAAAGAAATCGCACAAGCCAATCATGGAAAATATCTGGTGTAGAGAATTCCAAATAGATAAGAGTCATTTCGATACTATATATGAAAATAAAGTTCGCTCATTATTTGATAAATCTGTATCAGAATATATTTAGTTATAAGCTACTACATAATCTGTTGACTACAAATCTATCCGTTAGTAAGTGGGATAAAAACAGCAATGATTTCTGTGATTTCTGTGATACACAAGAAAATATCAAACATTTGATTTTCGAATGTGACTTGATAAAGCCAATCTGGAGTAAAATTTCTCAACCAATAAAGATAGATATAACATGGAAAATGATTGTTATAGGCTTTATTATTTTCAACAACAAATATACTCTTATTTTAGATAATACATTGTCATTCTTGGCGTGCAAGATTTACAAATATAAAATGAAATGTAGAATTGTTAAAGACCAGGTTACATATGAAGGAGTGTGTCGCTTTTTAAAAAGCGCGCTGATGCAATTGTATTTTACTTTTAAAAAGACAAAATGTATAAATTCAGATTTTAAAATTCTTGAACTGTTGTCACAAAACTTATAATAATATGTATATTAATTGTATCAATTATATATGTACTAGAGGGTGAGCTGGCCCTCTGCATGTACATCCATGGACTGTGAAGATGAACTGTAAAAGGAAGTCCTGCCGCATATTACAATCAACTATTCTGTTTGTAAAATTTATTTATATTCTACTATAACCTTATATTGGGTTTTATTAACATGATGAATTGTATAATCATGATGTCATAGTTACCAACTATATTTATAATAGAGCTACTGTTTACTAAAAACATACACTTTATTATATAAGTTTATGATTGATATATTTACTTAACAAAATTACTCTTGATTTACCTATTATACATGTATAAATTTTGTTACCGATCCAGGGAGCCCCTGGCACCCCAGGTGAGGTATATGATGAGGGCCTCTGCGGAGGTGATGCCTCAAATATGAAACTATGTATGTATTTGAAATAAAATCTTTTATATATAAAACAAAAAAAAATATTCCTTTTATATGATTTTTCTTTCATTATTCTTTATTCAGTAAAGTTACGCCATTTTGAGAGAATGAAATAACGTACGATTTACTGATTGTCGTAATTAATTAGCATAATTAATTCGTTCAATTATGTAAATCGCACTTTACCCGAGTATACCCGATAGACCGGACGCATTTCATAGCGGTCCGAATTTCTTTCTTTATTAGTGTTCTTTAAAATTTCCAACTCAACATGTAATTAAGTATGTAAATATCTAGTGTTTAGTAGTTTAGTAGTAGTGCTAGTTGTTTTTGTTTCTCTTTTTCCTTTGTTCTTATGACTTTTTAACTTTTTCCTTTGTCCTGAGGAAGGGACAGGGCGTCCCGAAAATTTGACAATTTTTATTGTTCGTGTCGTTGGTCATTTTTAGTGCTTTATATAAATTTCCATCCGTGACCTTGTATCTACTTGGTAGATCCGACATTTAGGATATACAGTGTTGTTGGTTTTTTAGTGCTTTATATATATATATATATATATAGCTATGTAAAATTTTGGTCGGTCATTATGGCCCCGCCCTACCCCCGGAGGTCATGATTTGAACAAATTTGAATCTACACTACCTGAGAATGTTTCCTCATAAGTTTCATCTTTCTTGGCGCAGTAGTTCTTGAAAAGAAGATTGTTAAAACATGCCACCAAGTTTTTATTTATTCCCAATCATCTCCCCTTGAATGAGGGCGAGGTTCTTCATTTGAACAAACTTGAATCCCCCTCACCCAAGGATACTTTGTGGCAAGTTTGGCTGAAATGGGCCCAGTGGTTCTTGAGAGGAAGTCAAAAATGTGAAAAGTTCACAGACAGATGGACAGCTAGACGAACAGACAGACAGCTACCGAACAAAATGTAATCAGAAAAGCTAAGGTGAGCTAATAAAAGTATAGCAGAGTTAGTAGATACAAGTGATCCAAATCTATCTCCAAGGGGAAGGGGTTGAATAAACTCGAATTTACACTAATCTAGGATGTTTCAATATTTTTTTGAATTATGAAGAATCAACTCACTCTATTCTACCACTTTGCCATGAGGGCTACTTGAAAGGGTCATGGCCTTTTCGTGGGAACAAACTTGAATTCCCTTACCTAAAGATACTAAATGTATGTGGCAAATATGGTTGAAATTGGTCCAGTGGTTCTTGAGGAGAAGATGATAATGTGAAAAGTTTATGATGACAACAACAACGACAAACATTGATCAGACAAATTTTGATCAAAAAGTTCACATAAGATAGCTTTCGACTCAAGTGAGCTAAAAACGGAGTTATTACTGACTCAAGTCAATCGAGTGATCTAACGGAAAGGTAAACTCTCAAAAAGAGGCCCAAGGGCCTTGAATCGCTCTTCTGATAAATTGTGCAATCTATCACTTCTTTTAGAAGTCTCCAACTCTATTAGTATTATAAGACCCAAAATGATTCAACTTACAAAGTTTGATAATATTTGGCCAGTGAAGACTGAAGATATTATAATATAATTATAAAATACCATGAGTAGGTCACAGTGACCTACCTTTTGATTGAAATTTTCTGAGGACTCAAGATACATTATTTGACAAAGACTGATGATTCTAATTAAATAAGTACCTGCGATATTCAAAAGTAAGTCACTATGACCTACTTTTTGGTCAACATTCGCTGAAAACCCAAGATGCATCATCTGACAAATTTTGACGATTCTTAGCCAATAAGTACCAGAGATAATTAAATATAGTCATCAAATGTCAAAAGTAGGTCACAGTGACCTACTTTTTGGTCGACGTTATCCAAAAACCCAAGATGCCTAAACTGACAAAATTTGATGATTCTAAGCCAATAAGTACCTGAGATATTCAAAAGTAGATCAATGTGACCTACTTCTTGTTGACATTCAATTAAACCCTAAGATGCCTCAACTGACAATGTTTGATGATTCCAAGCCAAAAAGTACCAGATATAATAAAATATAGCCATTAAATGTCAAAAGTAGGTCACAGTGACCTATTTTTTGGTCGACATTCTCCGAAAACCCAAGATGCCTAAACTGACAAAGTTTGATGATTCTAAGCTAATACGTACCCGAGATATTCAAAAGTAGGTCACCGTAACCTACTTTTTGGTCGACATTCTCTAAAAACTAGGGATGTCAACGAATATTCGAATATTAATTCGATGAGTTGATATTCGAATATAAATTTATCATTCGAATATTCGTTTTTAAGTAATAAAGCATTAAAAAGAGAGAAAAACCTGGCAAATTTTATTGGAAATTAAATAAAGTTTGTACAAAATAAAAAAAAGCACTCCTCTTCGATTGCCTGAAAAGTGTGAAGAGTGTATCTATAAGAGTATTTTATTTATGTGTTCACATAATTAGTAGTATAATAGCTTCCACTTCCTACAATCAGCTTGTATTGTTGTAAGAACACAGTTTCACAGTAAAAAACACGGACCACTTGTTTATTCAAATATCATAAAAATTATCATCAGGAAATTATAATTAGCAAGATAATTGTTCTGCTTGGTATAAATTTGTAGGAGATATCAGTATCAGTAAGACGATCAATTTATCTGGAACATACTAAAGAATCTTTTAAATTTTCTAAAAACAATCATTACGTTTGTGATGTATACTATTAATTATTTTTTTTAAAATATAATTGAGGTGTATTTACCAAACTCTACAAGAGTTTTTTTTCCAAAATAATGGCATAAACTCTATACTACATGACAGGAGAGTGAAGATATATATCTAATAATGCAAAATGTATTTAATTGATCGAATATTCGAATATATTCAAATACTCCTATCGAATATTCGAATATCAATTTGACATCCCTTCTGAAAACCCAAGATGCCTCAACTAACAAAGATTAATGATTCTTAGCCAATAAGTGCCTGAGATACTTGAATATAGCCACCAAATGTCAAAAGTAGGTCACTGTGAACTACTTTTTGGTCATCAATCTCCGAAAAACCAAGATGCCTCAACTGACAATGTTTGATGATTTTAGGTCAAAAAGTACCATGGATACTTAATTATAGCAATTAAATGTCAAAAGTAGGTCACCATGACCTACTTTTTGGTCGTCACTCTCTGCATCAACTCACAAAGTTTGATGATTCTAAGCCAAGAAGTACCGAAGATACCTAAATAAAGCCTTAAAAGGTCAAAAGTAGGTCACTGTGACCTACTTTTTGGTCGTCACTCTCCGAAAACCAAATATGCATCAACTCACAAAGTTTGATGATTCTATGCCAATAAATACCTATGATACTTAAATATAGCCATAAAATGTCGAAAGTAGGTCATCGTGACCTTCATTTTTGTAGACATTTTCTGAAGACCCAAGATGCATCTAATGACCAAGTTTTATGATAGTAGGTCTGAAGGTAATCAAAATATGCGTTTTAAACAATTTAAAAACAAATGTCGGCAAAATTCAAAAAGTGGGTCACAGTGACCTACTTTTTCATAAACATGTTTTAAAGTCCCAAGATGCATCAAAGTACAAGATTTGATGATCCTAAACCTCCCAGTGTCTGAAATAATGGGAGAGGCCCAGGGGCCACAGCGCTCACCTGAGCACATCGGACTTGAATTTATCCCCCACCCCTCCAGGCGTTCATCATTTGAACAAATTAGAATCTACACTACCTGAGGATGATTCCATATAAATATCACTAATCATAGCTTTGAAGTGCTTGAAAAGAAGATTTTAAAAGGTTTCCCTTTATATATCCCTATGTAAAACTTGGGTCGGCCATTTTGGTCCCACCCTAGCCCCGGGGTCATGATTTGCACAAACTTGAATCAACACTACCTGAGGATGATTCCACATGAGTTTCATCTTTCCTGGCCCAGTGGTTCTGGAGAAGAAGATTTTAAAATGTTTCCCTTTATATCCCTATGTAAAACTTGGGTCGGCCATTTTGGCCCCACCCTATCCCCGGGGGTCATGATTTGAACAAACTTGAATCTACACTACCTGAGGATGATTCCACATGAGTTTCATCTTTCCTGGCCCAGTAGTTCTGGAGAAGAAAATTTTTTAAAGGTTTCCCTATATATCCCTATGTAAAACTTGGGTCGGCCATTCTGGCCCCACCCTAGCCCCGGGGGTCATGATTTGAACAAACTTGAATCTACACTACCTGAGGATGATTCCACATGAGTTTTATCTTTCCTGGCCCAGTAGTTCTGGAGAAGAAGATTTTTAAAGATTTTTCCTATATATTCCTATGTGTAACTTCGGTCGGCCATTCTGGTCGCACCCTTGCCCCGGGGGTCATGATTTGAACAAACTTGAATCTACACTACCTGAGAATGCTTCCACATGAGTTTCATTTTTCCTGGCCCAGCGGTTCTGGAGAAGAAGATTTTTTAAAAATGCCATTAATTTTTAACAAATTCATGATTATCTCCCCTTGGAAAAAGGCGTGGCCCTTCATTTGAACAAACTTAAATCCCCTTCACCCAAGGATACTTTGCGCCAAGTTGGTTGAAATTGGCCCAGTGGTTCTTGAGAAGAAGTCGAAAATGTGAAAAGTTTTTTTTTTCTAGGCCTAGGCCTTAAAGTGTCCAAAATATGCCTTCAAATCAATTTGAAAACAAATCCTCGCAAAATTTAAACAAGAGGCCCAGGGGCCACAGCGCTCACCTGAGCACATCGGGCTTGAATTTACTCCCCCCCACCCCCCACCCCCCCCCCCCGATCTAGGCGGTCATCATTTGAACAAACAAGAATCTACACTACCTGAGGATGATTCCATATAAATATCACTACTCATAGCTTTGAAGTACTTGAAAAGAAGATTTTATAAGGTTTCCCTATATATCCCTATGTAAAACTTGGGTCGGCCATTTTGGCCCCACCCTAGCCCCAGGGGTCATGATTTGAACAAACTTGAATATACACTACCTGAGGATGATTCCACATGAGTTTCATCTTTCCTGGCCCAGTAGTTCTGGAGAAGAAGATTTTTAAAGGTTTCCCTATATATCCCTATGTAAAACTTGGGTCGGCCATTCTGGCCCCACCCTAGCCCCGGGGGTCATGATTTGAACAAACTTGAATCTACACTACCTGAGGATGATTCCACATGAGTTTCATCTTTCCTGGCCTAGTGGTTCTGGAGAAGAAGATTTTTAAAG